>NC_089043.1:18150909-18453939 GCF_034140825.1 Oryza sativa Japonica Group | reverse complement strand
TGCTAAAGTGGTATCCATGCCATTTACTGGTTTTGTGGCACTTGGCTAATTTGTTATTTTCGTGATGTAGTTTGTCGCATCTTCTTTGAAGCAGCCAAGTTTGGAATTCGATCTTATCTGTCCAGCGGGTCCTAGGACACGCGTCATACCTCCTTTTCCAAAACCAGGGGAACAGGCACGCACACTGCGGGATGAAGACCTAGTCCCTTCTGCTCGGCTCACCTTCAAGCCCAAAGAGACTGATTCGGTTGTGTTCACTGGTCTGTTGGACGAGCTTCTTGAGACCAGTGAGCCGTTCACATCTGCATCCTCATGAACCGTGAATACCGCGGGCAATTATTTCGCAGCTGCTGACTTCCATTGTGTAAAACAGATATCCGAATGCTCTGTTACATGGCTGTAATTTGACACAGGGCTATTGAAGGCTGGATACCTGATATGTGATACATGTAATTGCTTGGCAATTGCCAAATGACAAACCATACCGTAGAAGAGGCCAACAATTCATCAGGCCTAGGCCTACATTCTTCTGTAACTTGTGCGATGAGTGGGCTATCTGTACAAAAACAATACATGGAAACATCTCTTGGGTTTCATGTTTGCTGTTGTGATTCTCAATATGGCAGCTTCTGCCAAATCAATACTACAGTATACTAGTAGTTCTGGTCTGACATATATCTGCATGTGTTTTGTTGGAATATTCTGTGTCGTTTCAAGATTGAATCGTTTCCAGACACTGCTCATGTAGTCATGTGCTGGTGTAAGCACACTGACTGTTATTTTTCAGTTTATACAGGATTATAGTTTTTTTTTTTCGGATGTGGGTTTGTAGTGTAGGCGTGTTCTAAACAGCTAACAAAGGTGTGGATTATTCGTGCTACACTTTCAAAAGTATGATTTCTCTAAGAATTTTCTATATCAACATTGCTCAGATAACTTCTTCTAAGCTACTTCCTCCATTTCACAATATAAGTCATTCTAGCATTTCCCACATTCAAATTGATGTTAATGAATCTATCTATTCCCACATTCATATTGATGTTAATGAAATTTATTAACATCAATATGAATGTGGGAAATGCTAGAATGACTTACATTGTGAAACGGAATAAGTACTTGTTAGCTAGTGTTAGCTTCATAATCTTAATTCACCTACATGATCAATCTTTTTCTGCTTATAATCTGTATAATCATCCGGTTCGACCGAGCCAGAAAATTTCAGCAATGGGCTCTCTGGTTTTACTAGATATGGCCCAGGCGCCCAGCCCAAGGCCCATGTGTGAGGTAAACACTAGAATTTCATATTTGCCTCGTGAGGCTAAAGCATCATGGCTAAATTAATTAACTATTACGGGAGAAGAGGCAAAATGTCACGCAATGATATGCGATCGCGTACACATCTCGATGGACGCATCTGCTGCTGATCTGCATGTGCATGAAAGGACGCACGCGCATCAAATCCAAACCAAGCCAAAGCTGTCCCTCGTAGCATCCGCAATAGTAAAGTAAGTTGTTCTCTGTAAAACATGTACATCTCAGCAATACTCGATTAATAGTAAACCACCTTAATAGTATGTCTACATTGGTATCTATAGCTCTCTCATGCATTGCCTCGTTTTTCTCTATAGACTATCTCTAAGTTAGTAGATAGTTTTGCTCTCTCTTTTTATTTAATACCTTCAAAATAGAAAAATATGCTGACATGGATATCTTGTAGAGAGCCTATAGATAACCATTGTGGTGCCCTTATCACCGGCACGTCAGCTCATCACCTTCGCTTCGCTTTCGCCTTTCCTTTCTTTACCCCACCATGCAACATGCACGGCAAGTTTACATTATTTCCGGTAAATTAATCTCAACTAGTAGTAGCTACCAGCTTTAGACTTTAGTAAAAACACATTGTTAAAAGGGCGTGTTTCTTTCAGCACCAATATCTGTATTAAATAGTATTTGGATTAGACACATATATAGAATACAGTACTGCCATCATTTAAGCTGTAACACTTTTGTGAGTAAAAGTATTCTTAGCAACAAAAGGCCAATGCTGAAGAAATAAACTATGATGATAAAAATTCAAAATTAACTTAGTAAAAAAATATATATTTAGGTTGCAGCTGATAAGTTGAAGAGCAAACGATGGAACTCTATATACAAGTTTGTGTTCGTTATATCAATGACATTATTGTTTTTATCAAGTTTTTCAAAAGTTTCTATAAATGATACTACAAACATAATGGATAATGTTACATTTTGGAGACCATATCAATGTCTAAAACAACTACTGGAGTGAGTGCAATAAACACATAGGAGTATTTGATATTCCTTTACTGACCAACTCAGCCACGACGTTCTAAAGCTGCCGCCTAATCTCACTAAATTAACGTGCCTAATCCACCTTGACTCTCACGTTACCCTTTGCAAGGCTGCAATTATTCCACCAGTTGACACTTGTTTAAGGTTCTTTTTTCCGGCGAGTTTAGCACGCTTTAATCTTATTTAATTATAATATGCAGAGCGAATGACGCCATCCCTCTTTTGCAGTTGCAGCTCGTAGATTTGGTACAAGATTTCTTGGTAGCGAAATCTTTGACTGAATCATGCTCTCATTACCAGCCACTGATTTGCAGTATAGTCAGCTTTTGCTCTGGTCTAATTAAACCCTTCTTCACGCCAGCTTAGGTTTAGTGTACTACTCGTAGTGAACTGTGTTGCTCGTTATTATAATATAATCGTTGTTTTGGTGCAACTAATTAATTATAAATAATACTGTCAGCATCATGGGCGCCATCATAAGGACTTTTTAGAACGTGTTCAGCATCGGGGCTGTTTATAATTAATTAAATTCTGAACATTCTTCGGTAACGGAGTCCTCATGCAAAGGACTTTGTTTTGTATATAATAAGGTCAGAACTTTGGACATCGATATTTTGTTTAAACTATCAAGATTGGGAAGTATAAAAACCATGCATTTATATTTATCTTGAAAATTTTACTCTTAACATTATAATAATACGTCACCGAGGCTGTCCAATTATGTTATGATAGGGGATTATCTACACGGAGTTCTCCAACTTTTCTCTTAATTAAACAAGGCAATTCCAACACGAGAAATTTAGCTTTGAACGTAGCTAAGTACGTAGTACTAGTCAAGTCATCTCCACCTTTAACAACAGCGAAATACAGGCAGGCACGCACCCTCCCATGTAAACTATGGATGGATGGATGGATGGATGGATCGGATATTCCAATGCATGGATGGATATGGATGCTCAATTGCTCATCACTAAGAAAAAGAAAAAAAAGAATTAAACCTAGCTCAACTGCTCAACTGATTAGGTTTCTTACGGTAAAATGTTCAAATATTAGATTTGGTACAGATGTTCGTATTTACGGCTAATTAATTTTTCAATGGTAGGAGACGTACGCCTCACATGCTGACTTCGTCCATCTCAAGTATACCGGTACAGTTTTTCGGAGGTACTCATATTATTAGGAAAATACGCCGGTCCCGTCTTAAAAAGAAAGAAAAAAGAAGAAATAAAAAACAGTTTTTCTGAGGTGCTGATTAGGAAAGGAGAGAAAAAAAGAAAGAGGAAAAAAAAGAAGTGAACGAGGATGAGGAGGGGGAACAGAACACTCAACGCGGTTTGGACCACCGGCGAAACGTGTGGGAAAAACGAGTGGCGCCCTGCGCGCACGCTCACGCTCCTCGTTGATGAGGCGAATAAGAGCAGCTATAATAGCAGACTATTAGCCAGTTATAAATATATTTTAACGAGATAAAAGATGAGAGAGAAGAGCAGCGGGTTACTGTCTGTAGTCAGCTACAGCATGGACTCCATGACGCATAGTGTATATGACAGGTGGGACCATATATTAACAGTAAAGTAACAGTAAGTAACTATTATATGAATTAACAAACTTCTCTAATCGTCTCGCCCCGCGCCGTCGCGGTCGCGAGTTGGCGACCCCAGCGGATGGTGGTGGTCCGTGCGCGCTGCCGCCAAACGTGGGAGAGACTGACTAGGACAGGACGGGATTTCGCTCGCCTCCTCACGTGGAACCAACCCACCCCAGCCGCGCGCCCAGGCGTACGCGAGAATCACCGGTGGTGTACGTGAGAATCGCCACACGCCCGAGTGTGAGTTGGGGGGGAGGGGGGGTGCCGGTGCAGCGTGGTACTACTCTACTGGTGCCGCGTGATCTCCGGATTCCTCCCTCCTCCTACTAGCCCAGATGATGTTCTTTTCTTTGGTTTTTTGAGAGCAGGTACAATATTAGCCAGCTATAAATATATTTTAATAAGATAAACGATAAGAGAGAAGAGCAGCGGTTTACAGATATGTAACCAGCTGCAGTACGGACTCTAAGACATAATATGTGTATGTCAGGTGGGACCATATATTAATAGTATAGTAAGTAATTATTGTATGAATTAGTTATTAGATTGGTTATAGATAAATTAAAGCTAGTAGTGAACTATACTATTAAACTTGCTATGATTCGTCTCTTTGACAGGAGATCGGTACGGCCTCGCTAGATGAAGGATTAGCTGACTATTGTTTGGGTTTACTACTGGTGGGAGATTCTCGGCCTTGTGTTTCCATGCGATTCTTTTCAAACCAAAGTCGCTGTCAGAGAGAGTGACCCTGTTTCATTTATGAGAAAATCCCTTATATACCCCTGAAATTTTACCTAATCCCTTTTATACCCCTGAATTTTGCTTACTTCCTTGTATACCCCCAAAATTTGATTTTGATCCCTTGCATACCCCTCCCATCAGTTGACCGTTAGTTGACCGTCTATTTTCCATAAAAATGACCATTTTACCCTTGGATGAACAAAGAAATTCATGAATTACATTATTAAAAATATAAAAGCTTCTCGCATGAGACTATTATAGTTATGAGTTTGTTGTGCGATGCATTATTTATCCCAAAAATATTTTTAGATAATGAAATAAAAAAACACGTATTTATTTTTTTAAAAAAAGTCATAAAAATGAGGAGCATTCATATAAAGATAGGACTACCAATGTTCACAACATTTTTTTTATGAATGCTCCCGATAAAAAAAATCCATTGTCCTATTAAAATTTGAAATAAAAATTTTAATTTATTACATTTATTTTATTTTCAAAATTTATGTCAAAATTTTCTGCACTAATTATTTAGTTTCATTAGTCTTATAAAATGCACATACTGTGCACCCAAACAAAATTTTTTCAATTGTTTTTTAAGCTTATATTTAAACCTAAAGCATCAAGGGCAAAAAGGATATTTGCAACCAAACGTAACAGTGAAATGATGGAAAATGTAACGGTAGGGGCATGGAAGGGATCAAATTGAATTTTCAGGGGTATAGAAGGAATCGGGTAAATTTCAGGGGTATGAAAAGGATTGAGTGAGTTTTCAGGCGTACACAGGGAATTTACTCTTCATTTATTCATTTGAGGGGAGAGAGATTGATTGCTGCTGGGCTGACTGCCACGTTACTGGTGATACGTGGATATACAGTGTGATATTATCGGCCTGTGGCTTGTATGGCTGTGCGTCCGGTTGCTACTCGTCGTCCAATTTAGGCCATGTTTGATTTAGTATAGGATTATTATAATTTAAATTATTAGGAGTAAGCTGAAATAAAAAAGTAGATTATTACAATAGATTATTATAATCTGTAAGCTAGATTACTATAATCTAATAATCTACTTTAGAGGAGTTTTTGGCTAAAGACCAACTACCCTTAGATCCCTTTAATAATCCAGAGAAACAAACAACTCGCAGATTATTTTATGTTAGCTTATTATAATCCAGCTTAGAATAATATGATTTAATAATCTAGATTATAATAATCTTAAGCTGAAACAGACAGACCCTTAGTCCACCTCAAATAGTGATAATTAATCAGATCAATCCTAGCTAGGAAATCTGTTTTTTCTTTTAAAATTTTCATGTTATATAGGGAAATCTGTTTTTTCTTCATGTTTTATAATGAGGTTTTTTTATTTTCATGTTTTATAGGCAAATTTGTCGATTTGAAAAAAGGTCACTGTTGTTCGCAATATCGGGTACGTGCCACTGGAATTTTTACAAAATCTGAACCATGCCTCTTTGTCACGGTTTCTGTCAATACCTCCTTTAGCTTCAACTCCGGCTAATGCCTCCCTTTGTTCTTCAACTCAGGCAATTCTCTGGCATCACTTGGGCTCATGGACGATAGCACATAGGGAGCGAGCTCCAGCACTCGGCGTGGCGTCGTCGGCTGCGAAGGTGGGGGAGAAGATGAGGCGATGCAAGTCTCTGTCCTCGACCTCGTCTCCACCATAGCGTCATCAGCCGTAGTGTGTAGGGCTCCATCGCAGGGAAGACGTCTCTGGAGGTCGTGGTGGAGAAAACGAGGTGGCGTGTGGGTCTCCATCCCCAACCTCGTCTCTACCATAGCATCGTTGGCCGCAGCGCGCGGTGCTCCACCAGCAATCACCTCGCCTATGCAACCCATTGCTTCTAAAAGTCGTGACTGACAATCCCCTCCAGGTCAACCGTCAGCGTTAGGTCGGATCCGTTAGATCTAGAGGCCGTGAACGATGCTCACATCTAGCCTCACCGCCCTTCGCTTGGTGCTGAGCTCGTTGTCGTCGCCAGATTTGCATCGCTGTCGTTGCGCCGTTTCACGAGCTTGAGCACCACCATAGATTTGCTTGAGTTGGAGAAGAAATAGAGGTGTTGATGAGAGTTGGAGCTAACAGAGGTGTTGATAGAAATCGTTATGGAGTGACACAGTTTGAATTTTATAATTTTTCAGTGGCACGCACCGATATCGTGAATAGGTGTAGCATTTTTGTTTTCAAATTGATAAATTTATAATGATATAGATCCAATTAACTCTTAATACTAATCTGATTAATTAACTTATCCGTGTTTAAATTCTGGTGTGCTGACTTGGAGCTGAAGTGAAGAGGACGGTGACGTGCCATGGCGTGCACCACCGTGTCCGGGCCAGCAACGCTATAGCTAGCTTCTTTTTCTCCCATACTCGCACACGCATTGACGTCTTTTCACCAACACGTACTCATGGACTCCTTTTACAACTACACTCGATTCGATTGCTAAGACGTGAGAAAAGATGTGTGCACGTGGAGGTAAACCATTTGGTAGTTTTTTACTGTACATTTTTGGGAAAAGGCTCTCAGAAGGAGTTTGTTGTTGGGACCTTAGATTAGGGGGTGTCTGGGCTCTAAAAACATAAGTTTCTATGGGAGAGGCTTATGTTTTTCAGCCTCTCTCTCTCAAACACCCTATTAGAATCCTCATCATCATTTTCAATGGTAGGGGTCCCCCGTTTTTGTGCGTGCTGCTAGCCGATTTCTCTAGGTTTGGTGGACATATGCATCATATTGATGAATGAGAGGGAGGGGGTAACTAATAGAAAATGCATCTGCATGATTAGTGACGAATGCAGCTTTAAAATATATAAGTGGGACGAGATGTTCACTCGATAAGAGCAATCGAACACAACGCATATCGTATTTATAGTTTAATCGCATAACTGCCTTGATTATTGTTTGTAGCGTGTTGTGAAGAGACGGACTAATATGTTGGGCATCCGCACCTTTTTATACCTAATGGCTAGATCCGCCCCTGCGCATAATGCAATGCAATGGATAGCAGACAAGAAGTCCTCATCAGTTAGCCTAATACTGATTATAAACCTCTTGGTTAACTTATTAGAAAAAAAAGAGAGAGAACTTATATATACATGCTATTTGGTTTTTTTTTACAGAGGAAATATTTTCTTAGCGATTTAAAAACCAATATTAAAAAATATCTTTTCCATCCAAAAGTCTAAGCATAAGTTCTTTATCGCCAAGACTAATAAAAAATAACTCATTGTGCATGTAATAGAGATCAAGAACTATATGTACGCATGTATCCAATGAGTATTAAGATATTTCTTAGATTTCAATCAATAATTTAATGAAAAGACCATATCTTCATTTAAGTTTTGATATATAGAGACTATAAATATGCCAGTATCCTTTAGAAAAACTAGAAAATAAAATATACTTAACATTTTTTAATGAAGAGAGAAAACTACAACGAAAATCAACTTTAAAATTAAAAAAAAATAAATTTAAATTTTAACAGCGACTTAGGCTGCGTTAGTTCGGAGAACATAGGGAGATTGTTTGTTTCGTTTTTCGCGCGCACGCTTCCCAAACTACTAATGGTGTGTATTTTGCAAAAATTTTCTATATGAAAGTTAATTTAAAAAATCATGTTAATCCATTTTTGAAGTTTAAAATAATTAATACTCGATTAATCATGCACTAATGGCTCATCTCATTTTGCGTATGTTCTCAGTCCCCTCTCCCTCGTACCCAGCCTTATAACATAAGGCAAACCCACGATTGGAAGATCATCTTTGAACAAACAAGCATGCATGCATGCATGGCCTCCATTTGTCTGGGGGACCTACGAACTGCACATATGCATATATTGCTCTCACGCGTTTGTGTGAATGCAATGCATATATTCCCCTATCTATCTTTTGTGTGTTCATGCAATGCAAGCTACTATAGCTTTCTTTTCCTACTTTTGTTATTTCTCTCTTTTTCTCCATCCCTCTTGTCAGCCCAAAAAGTTTCCGGTCTGAGTTGGGTGCACTGTGTAGTGAAGTGTACAGCACTGTGGAAAAAAAGGAAAATAGTGTGCTGGAGAAGTTGAAGTCAAGAAATAGTACAATAGGATTCACTGTGCATAGTGGGGTACATTTTGATTTTCTTGCAAGAACTCTTTGATAACTATTCCTTCCCTTGGAATTCTTCAGATATCGTGCAAGAATTTGGAAGAAAACCATCTAGATTTGTTGTTATCCTGAGTTTTAAAATTAGGCCTTGTTTAGTTCCTAATTTTTTTTCCAAAAAGGTCACATTGAATCTTTGGACACGTACATAGAGCATTAAATATAAATAAAATGAAAAAAAAATAATTGCACAATTTGCATGGAAATCACGGGACGAATCTTTTGAGTCTAATTAGTCCATGATTAGCCATAAGTGCTACAGTACCCCACATGTGCTAATGACGGATTAATTAGGCTTAATAAATTTGTCTCACGGTTTTTAGGTGAGTTATGAAATTAGTTTTTTCATTCATATCGGAAACACTTTCTGACATCCGGTCAAACGTCCGATGTGACACTCAGAAATTTTCTTTCGTGAATAGTTGCTTGAATGTACATATATGATTTGTCTTAGCTCTTAATTCAACTACTAGCTACTCCCTCCATCCCACAATATAAGGGATTTGAGTTTTTGTTTGTAACGTTTGACCACTCGTCTTATTTAATTTTTTTTTGCAAATATTAGAAAACGAAAAGTTATGCTTAAAGTACGGTAGATAATAAAGTAAGTCACAAATAAAATAAATAATAATTTTTAAAAAAATTGAATAAGACGAGTGGTCAAACATTCCAAGCAAAAACTCAAAATCCCTTATATTATGGGACGGAGGGAATATTATTTTACTCTCTCCATCTCAAAGTATAAGAAAATAGAGCCGAATAATATATATTTTATAGTACCATGAATCTGTGCATGTAATCTCTATCTACATAGGCCGAAGATGTATGATTAATTTTACTCGACAGATCGAGGCTACAATAATTAAAGATTACCAAGAACGTAGGTCATCTGCCGCTGATGTCTGCTCACCAGCAGATCTATGCTTAGCTAGTTAAGCAGTCATTGATTAATAAGTGCCCTACGTAATATGTCTATGCATGCACCCGTACGTTCGCGATGGGCGACTGATCGATAGTATTAATTAGCGATCTGTACCATACACTGCCACTGAAACGAGGTTATGTTTTAGTGCTTAATGCTGACGCTCCAACATGTGATGAACACTGTACTGATATAAGTACAATAGTATATAATTATATATGGTCCCTGCAGTAGTAGGAGTATATATCAGTATCTCGATCACAATCAGGGGCAAAAAATAGAAAGTGATATTAATTAGACGCCAGTAATTAACCTCCTTTAATTCTCAGAGTAAACAGTTACTAGTATTTACTACAACCCAAGTTAGGTTAATCTAAGATAAATCGAGAAAAAGAAACATATTACAAAGCAAATTCACTTTGGATCGCCGTAGAGTGGCATTTCGCCTTCTCTTCCACAATGAGCATAAAGAGGTTTTATGCTTTGTATACGGAACACCCAAGCTTTATTTATGTGTAAAAATAAATAAATATACACACATTAGTAGCTGCATATACTTTTGAGCATCTGCCGTAATGGCAGAATGTCGAGACATATTGTAAAATAGAGCTATATCTCATGATCTCAATACCAATAAAACTGACATATATTTTACGGTCTCAATGTTACCCATTGTATGATAGAAAATCTTGTTTCCATATAAATATAATAATCTATTACTAAATTAGTCAACGTCTATTATTACAAATCTGGATAGATTTACATCCCAACGGCTCTATCATAGATTTTTTTTTACTAAATAGATTCATAAGTTGTTATATTTTGGAATGGACATGAGCTCCGGCCTCATCATTTGGCTTATTCGTGCATATTTGTGAATGAAAAGTAATTTCTAAATGAAAAATTATATACGTGTTCTTGGCTATCTAAAAACAAAGGCTGAAAAATAATTTTGATGAAAAAAATCAGCTTAAAATTTAACATTGAAAGTTTCAAAATTGGCTGATAAACATAGATTTAGGCTGCGTTTAGTTCACGCTAAAATTAAAAGTTTGGTTGAAATTGGAACGATGTGATGAAAAAGTTGAAAGTTTACGTGTATAGAAAAGTTTTAATGTGATAAAAAAGTTAAAATTTTAAAGAAATATTTCGGAACTAAACACGGCGATAAGCGAAAAGAATATGATAGGTTCTGAGTAGCCTCAACCCTCAAGCATTGAGTTCAGATACTACAGCTTATACTTGAAGAGTTGAGGCTTCAAAAAAAAAAAAAAACCCTCAAGCATTGGACCCCAGGTACAGTGCGCGCGATAGCGGCAGGTGGAGTCGGTCCTGCAGGCGCGGCGTTATTCCCGGGCACTGTTGGCTCGCATGTGGGTAAGCACAATGTCTAGGTGAGAAAAGAACCGTGTCTTATGGAGTATATTACAAATTCTTTGTAGGAAAATAAATATATTGAAGCGAAACACGCTTAAAATAATTATAGATCTCATCGGTTTGTTCATATTTCAAAAATTACCAAAACGATTTATAAGAGAATAAAAATTAATTTATAGGTAAAACTTTATATATTTTGTTCATACCGAGTCAAAACCCACCGCTAAAAAAATTGCGCTGAAAATTTTATAAAATCAACTTTAAAATTAAATTCACAAATTTAAATTTTGGTGTTTGCTTTTGATTTATTAAGAGCATGTTTGGTAAAACTTCAACTCCTAAATTTAGCTTCAGGAGTTGAGTCTGGAGTGGAGTTGTAGAGCTGTCTAAACCCAACCGTACCCCACCTCTCCAATTCATTTTGTGAGAGCGCTCTACTCGACTTCACTCCTATTTTATACGGAAATGAAACTGTTTGGCTAGGTTGCAGGAGAGGTGGAGCTGAAGCTGGTGCTTGTGTCAAATATGCTTTTAAGCCAATCGATGATAAGGCTGTATAGGAACTACCACTGCTTGCCCGATATGGGAAATTGGGAAGACAACGGTTCACGGGCGGCACGTGGGGGCGATGCCATTCTGGAGGCCTACGTGGGCCCGGCTGTTCGGCGCCACGTCGCTTTCAGCGCTTCGGTTTTTTCTACTAAGCTGTACTACCACGTGAGCTTCACTGTCATATTTTAAGGGAAAGAAATGCATGCTCCAATTATGTACTCCACCCAATTGGTGATATATTTGGTCTCCTCTCAAAAAAAAAAAAGAAATATAATGTAGTGGCCTTGGATGGTTGAGTTTAGTCGTGGCTTAGATTTTCTCGGTACGTAGTATCTAAGATTTTTTTGCATTAAAAATAATTGAGGAAATAAGTTCACAATAATTTGATCAAACGGTAGCTCAGGCTGCGTTTCGGGAGTGATTAGTACATGATTGATTAAATATTTATTATATTTTGTAAAAAATTAGATTAATATGATTTTTTTAAGCAACTTATAGAAACCTTTTAAAAAAACGCACCGTTTAGCAGTTTGAAAAGCGTGCGCGTGAAAAATGAGTAGGAGTTGGGAACGAACGCAGCCTCAGTTGGTTAGATTTCTTTTGGTGTAATCTACCAACTCATGGTTGAATATGACTCATCACATATACTCGTATTTAAAACTAATTATTCTCTCGGTGGTATATATGTGATATATTTATCAAAATGATGTATCTATGATGATTTTGTCAGGCTCAAGATATGTCGAGAGGCGGATCTACAGTGTTAGTGCCGGTGTCAGGCAACGTCGATGACTTTTGACCAAACTTACGATTAAATTATTTATTCATATATAATAACACTATGATCTAAGTATAATTAACATACTATGACTATGACGATGATGATAGGCACATTATGATACCAATGAAACAATTTTCTAGATCACCACTAGATATACTAGATATGTTGGTTTATAGATGCTCGTCAGGATAAGATGTGCGTGCACGTGCTCATACGAATGATGAATTTTTTTTATTTATAATTTTTTTTATTAAAAGTTTTACAAAAATAATTTTCCATTTTGAAAATTGACGGAAATAGTCGCCTACCGCCCTCTGGGAGGGCGATTTTTAAAAATCGCCCTCCCAGAGGGCGGCGAAAATGACGTGGCAGACGGCCGTTCGCTCTCGGGCGACGGCCGTCAACGAAATTTGCAGGCGGCCCCCTTGCCGCCCTCCGCGAGGGCGATTTTCTACTGTGCGGGGGGCCGCCTGCAAATGGGCGGCGAGGGGGGGCATGGAATTTTGCAGGCGGCCCCCTTGCCGCCCTCCGCTAGGGCGATTTTGCACTGTGCGGGGGGCCGCCTGCAAATGGGCGGCGAGGGGGCATGGAATTTTGCAGGCGGCCCCCTTGCCGCCCTCCGCTAGGGCGATTTTGCACTTATGTTTGAAGTTTGCTCTATACAGGTTGCGTGCGGCAGGCCTTCTACCACTTTGTAGGCTTGTTGAGGCGGCGGCGGACGACCGTGACCCAGCGAAGCGGTGGGATGCAGACCGGTCACTCCTTGCCGCTCTTGTAGACCGCTGGAGACCTGAGACGCACACGTTCCACCTTCCCTGTGGGGAGATGGCTCCGACACTGCAGGACGTGTCGTACCTGCTCGGGCTACCGCTGGCGGGAGCACCAGTTGGTCCCGTCGACGGTGTTTTTGGGTGGAAGGAGGATATCACTGCGCGCTTCGAGCAGGTGATGCGCCTTCCACACCTAGGACCGACCACCACCCTTCCTCCGTACTCTACAGTCGGGCCTAGCAAGGCTTGGTTGCTCCAGTTCACTGTAAGTAAATAAGTTGTTATCATCATACATGCTTATTTGCGACCGGATGAGTGTTTTGTACTAACATTTCATTCTTAACTGTAGGCGGACCTTCTGCACCCTGACGCTGATGATTACTCGGTCCGACGCTCCCTTGAGGCGTACCTGTTGTGGTTGTTCGGGTGGGTGATGTTCACTAGCACCCACGGGCACGCTGTGGACTTCCGGCTGGTCCACTACGCACGGTCCATCGCGGATGCTCAGCCACAGGACGTGCCGCAGTGGAGCTGGGGTTCTGCCGTGCTAGCAGCCACGTACCGTGCCCTCTGTGAGGCGTGCACGAAGACTGACGCGGGAGCGATCATCGCTGGCTGTCCTATGTTGCTTCAGCTTTGGGCAGCCGAGAGGTTTGCCATAGGGCGACCAGTGGTGGACAGCGCACCCTACGGGGTTGGTCGCAGCGCGCAGTGGCCAGAGGACGGTCCCACGATGGGGACTTACTGGTGTCGACGTGGGGTTAGTGCAACTTCGCTGCGTTATAAGTTTATCAGTCCTCTTCTTTTTTTTTTCCTTCACATAACATGTCTAATTCCGATCATGTTTATTGCAGCGTCGTTACGCTCACGTCCAGGTGAGACGTGGTTACCCGGACTTCGTGTTCGAGTTTGACCGTCTCCAGCCGAGCGACGTCATCTGGGAGCCGTACACAGAAGAGGCCGTCGCTGCGAGAGCACCGCTAGGACTTTCGTCCTTGTGCACACGCGACCAGGCTTACTGGCTCACCATCCTGCCGATGGTGTTCGACATTTTCGTTGAGCCTCACTGCCCGCAGCGTGTGATGAGACAGTTCGGACTTAGGCAGGTGTTTCCGGGCAACGTGCAGCCGACCGTCCCCCCTGCCGACCACTCGTGAGTTCGGATTGTTCATTTCTAAATTTTTATGATAATTACATCATCGAGCCATACAATTTACCTCTCTTCACAGGTTGACTCGACGGGGACAGCTAGCAGGCGCACTTTGGGCTCCACGTGTACAGCAGTACGTTGACGACTGGGTGTTAGCTACAGAGGAGGTGATCAACGAGCTCTTCCCACACACGGAGGAGAACTACCGTGACTACCTTCGCTGGTACCTTCCTCGCACTCGTGCGCGTGTGACCTTCACTCCAGACGCCCCAGAGCCGCACGTTGCCGCTGTCACGGACGCGTATCCCACGCACCGTGACCGAGACTACTTCGTGGCGGTACGTCCAATTTGTATTACTTCCAACAATTATGTCATTTATCTTGCATAATATAGGACAACTACTGAATTTTTTATTTCCATCTTGCATAGGCTGATGCGGCACGGGATATCAGTGCCGATATCACCGCAGTCCAGGTGAGGTTGAGCAGAGGTTTGCACTTGACTGACGTTGAGCAGAGGTCGACCTTCGACCGGATGCAGGAGAAGATGCGTGCGGTCCTGCGCGTCTTCTCCTGTCGCAGCGCCGTGGACGTCGTACCTCCAGCTGGTCCGGTACACCCACGGCCTCGCGGTCCTACCGTCGGAGCAGGACCTCGTTTGTCTTCGAGCGCCCCTAGCTTCGGAGCAGTGCGACCTACAGCACCGGTTTCGCACGGTACAGTTCAGCCCAGATATTAGTTCATTTTTGTTTCAGCTTTTACACGAATGTGTCACCATGTTTTAACTGCACGTTTCCTCATCGCAGGACCTCGTATGCCTTCGAGCGCGTTCGCAGGCACGACCGGCCCTTCCGCGAGCTCCGCAGGGGCGTTCGCCACCTCTTCGGGCGCGTTCGCCAGCTCTTCCTCTCACGGAGCGTCGATCCCTCACCCACACGGTACTTTACTTTTTATTAATACTGTTAAATACCTGTACGAAACTGATGGTCCTTGTCCAGCAGGATTTGCAGCCGGGATCTTCGGTACTTGGGCCTCTTCGTCTCACGCCGGTAGGACTGGTCCTACTAGCCAGTTCTACGACGATGACTTGCACGGTGCAGACCACCAGGACGTACTAGGCTCCTCTCAGCTTGGAGGAGCTCCAGAGGCGCACACTCAGGAGCAGCCAGAGGTCACACCTGTACAGGCAGGACGGGTTGGCCGTGCCGTACCCCCGGACCGACTCACGTACTCCCAGGGGCACATTAGGGCGCAGGGTAGGAGGGACAGGGGTAAGAGGCCTCGTCAGTAGTGTTCTACCTCTTCAGTCCTTATGTGACCGTTTCTTTTGGCTTACAAACTTGTAAAGCAGTACTACTTTTGCTATTACTACTGCAGTACTACTTGTGTTTGTCTCGTCTACGTAGTTCTTTTCATTCGTATGGTGCTTGAACAACTTATGCTCACAACAACACACTTTCGGCGCTTCACGGTAGTGCCATATCCAGTAGCGCGCACAGTCCACAACAGCACACATGAAAAGCGGCAGCTCGAGTTATCACTATCAACTTTCGGCGCTGCCTGTTGACATAAAGTGAATCACGCCCACGCGTGATCGTCTTGTCACATCTAATGAATAATGTATCTCATTGAGTTCACATATATTGCAGTGAAAACGACGCTATATAATTGACAATCTGAAGGCAACCTCTTCATATCTTCTTTCCCACTACCACACCACACACGAAAATGGAAGCCTATTAATTGGTAATACGTAATCTAGAATTGAGATTATGTACAACATTCTTCACTACAATTTTACATTTTGGCAGCAAACCAAATATGATCAAATGCAATTTTACCTTACCAAATATTTGGTAGTGCCAAAACTTGCTTATATTTTGGCATTAACATAATATTTGTACGGTAACATTCCAAATATGCCCTAAAAAATAATAAAATTGTATTTTACCAGTCTTGGAGATTTTAATCTTGTATAGTTTTCAATATAAAAAGATTTGATAACTATTGATATTTATATAAAAAAAATATAGAGCACAGTACAAAATCGCCCTCCCCCAGGGCGGCAAGGGGGCCGCCTGCAAAATTCCATGCCCCCTCGCCGCCCATTTGCAGGCGGCCCCCCGCACAGTGCAAAATCGCCCTAGCGGAGGGCGGCAAGGGGGCCGCCTGCAAAATTCCATGCCCCCCCTCGCCGCCCATTTGCAGGCGGCCCCCCGCACAGTAGAAAATCGCCCTCGCGGAGGGCGGCAAGGGGGCCGCCTGCAAATTTCGTTGACGGCCGTCGCCCGAGAGCGAACGGCCGTCTGCCACGTCATTTTCGCCGCCCTCTGGGAGGGCGATTTTTAAAAATCGCCCTCCCAAAGGGCGGTAGGCGACTATTTCCGTTAATTTTCAAAATGGAAAATTATTTTTGTAAAACTTTTAATAAAAAAAATTATAAATAAAAAAAATTCTACGAATGATTGCGTGTGTATACGTGTTTGTGTGCCGTGTTCAGAAAACAGTAGGAGTACTAGCTAAAATTACCTCTAGCTAAGGGCATTTTCATAGTAGTTGATAGAGACATGAACTATTTTTGGGTGCTAGGGAATACTCCTTGCAAAGTAACACGCTTTCATCGATCCTAGAATAAATAGTCTAAGCATCTAATTATTCACGCGGTCGATCTATATTTCAAGCATAAATTCCAAGTATTCGTTAGCTGTGTTCTTTATTCCGAAAGCGACTTTCTTTTTATTTCAAAGGGATATAACAGATTTCATCATTGTATCATATATGCATATGATTCCCCATCTCTTTCAAATTAAAGGACACATTTGCCACAATAAACGCATTTTACAAACGATGACGACAGACAGCTGCAAACTAATAATTTCAAAAAAAAAATCGTGAACGCGTAAAAAGATTGCATGTCAATATATTAGAAGGAAAAGAGTTTGCAGAATATATAATTTCAAAATGAAATATACTGGATTTTTCGAAGTATTCTCCAGAAAATTGTGGTATTATAGCTAGGTAGTTATTTCCCTAAATTGAATGGAGTCATTTGTTTTTGAAGTGAAACTGAAAGATCGTCTTTTCCCCTCTTTGCCATGGTCGACCGATCGATGTCTCTAGGCGCCCAATTATTCGAAATTACTAAATTAAATATGATAAAAGAAATATAACCATCTTTCGGTATATACATATAAGAGGACTAGAGAGGCTTAATAAACATTGCGCTCAATTTTGATCAAAGCTTTATAATTGTACAATACTCTTGCATGGTTTGATCAAAGCTTTAGAATTGTATATATTAATTCATAGTGTACTTTTTAGAAGATAATTAATATAAATATTTTACATCCTAACTTTCGCCATAAGGCAACGAACCAATCTTTCTATACTGAAGACATTGTGGTCGAAGTAAATGTATAAAAGTCAGTTTGGTTTTATATGTACTGCTACATATTTTTTAACCAACAACACCAAACAATACAATGTTTAATATTGTTATAGTAGGAAAAAAAATTTACGTAGAGGCTACCACATGCCAACAACGCTTCCACAGAGCAAAGTACTAGCATCGCACCAATCACCGCTATGTGCGATCGAAAGCCTCCAAACCTACAATGCAGCGCCACCATTGAACATCTCATCAACACTTCCAACCAACTGACTTCTTGACTCTATCAACGAGAAGAGTTGCATAGGAAGAGAGCGAGAGAGATTGAAGAAGATCTACTCGTCCCTCGTACAGTCCTGTTGCCATCCAAAAGTGTCAAGCCAACTATCTAAAGGCATAAGAGGTAGAAATAAGACCTGCTAGGTGACACCTCAAAGAAGGAACGACAACATAGCATCGTCATTGCTATTCATGTAATCCTAACACAAATTTCATCCAGAGAGTCCCACCAGCAATCGAGTGAGGTGCCTCGATAACGCCTTTTAGAGGGATCACATCACTAAAAAATGTCGTTGTTGTCGGCCCAGAAAGCTCTAGGCACCCACAAACCCGTTGTCCCACCTTGTGCAGCCACAAACCTATTGTCCCACCAGAAACAACTATTGCCACTGTGTAGACATCGATGCATCAACACCTTTTTGCTACTAGCCTCCACCAATCTCTGCACTACCGGTGCCCTCCCTCTTGCCGCCATCCACATTATCCATTGCCATCACTATGCCGGTGTCATCGCTGTTGGCTAGACCTGCCTTCCCTGCATGTGGATCATACTCATTAATAACCGGTGCCATCGAAGTTGTTGTAGCATGGATCTTCCCGGGGAATGAGCACATTCGTCTTCCTTGGCTTTCATCTAGCACAAGCCATCATCGTATGCCCACCTCCTCCGTAGCCCCTCTTCTTCCCTCTTCGCCCCGCCAACTGTTGAGGGATGGGCGCCAGAGGCCACCCACCAATATTGCCACCGTCAAGGTCAATGGAGGATGCAACATCATCCTGTTATCTCCCCTTGACTTCATGGATGCATCATCCCTTCTCCATGACCTCATCTCATTGCCTCGCCTCCACGTGGACCATGCCAAGCCATGCATCCACGCACCGTCTCACTCGATCCGGCAGTTGTCGCTTGATCTCATGCTCAACCCCAGTTGCATCCGTCACAGGGGTGTCGGATCCGGCCACTTCAATGTAGGATCTGCCCATCGATGGCCTACACCCTCTTCAAGCATTCGAGGCCATGGCCGCCGCCCGACTCAGTTGGGAGAATGCCCACCGTCATCTTAATCACTACGGTCACACGGATTTCCAGCGGCTCGTTCAGACCACAACAAGGTAGTAGAGAGATAAGGGGCGATGGCGGCACCGATTGGTTCCTCCTGTGTCACCCCCCTAGGGTTTGCCAAACCGTTTTGGGTGGGGTTACTGCTACCCCACGGTTTGGCAGTTATGTGGTAACCGTGCGGTTATCGTAAAAACCGCACGGTTATTGCGAGGTATACCGTGGTTGCAAACACTGAGAATGTTACCGCACGTAATAACCATGATAATCGTGCGGTTTTGTAAACCCTGGTCACCCCAGGGGACAAGATTCTATTTTATTTTTGGAGTACTTGATTAGCACTATAGGTACGTATTAGTCTCGATATGTAGCTTCCATATGCTTCGGATTGTCACATCGGAGTAGTATACCAATTTATCAGTGATATTCCCTGCATGCTAGCTTGTCCAGAAAATGTGGCCAATCTATTTCGAAAAAGAAATGTCGCCAAAGGCCCAGTCAGACTGTTGCAGTTACAAGCATGATCTGACAGTATCAGCTATATATACGAATTAAAAGATTACGTGTATCCAGAAGTTCCAACCACTATATCTGCCGAGATATATTTGCACTGAACATCCTGAACAAAGATCCAGTTCCATGCATGCATATGCATGGCCCAAATTAATTAGTATATATTTCGCTGTTAACACGCAATGAAATGGTTTAAAATCGTATCACGTTGAGCACATTTTGAGGGTATATATATAGAGAGAGTTCTTAATTTGTTCATCAACGTCGTCAATTATATATCCTCCCAGCATTTGTACGTACATTCTGAATTCTAATTCTCAGCCATATATTTGCGTAGTCGTCACATCATTAGTTTACTACTCCCCCAAAGTATAAGGTTTTTTGATGGATGTGACGTATACTAGTATAATAAATCTGGATAGACCCTAATTCTCAATCCTATATTTGCGTGGTCGTCACACTGTTTGTTTATTATAACTTCCGTCCCAAAATATAAGAGATTTTGGATAGACATGACACATCCTAATTTGTCTAGATTTATTATACTAGGATGCGATATATTCACCCAAAAATCTCTTATATTTTGAGACAAAGGGAGTATTAGAAAGCGAGGCGATTGATTCCTGGCATGTGTCCTTGATCTCCTAATGATCGATGAACAAATGCTTTTGTTTTTTCAAGATGCATGGATGGCGTGCACCTCTTTTTTACACATTGGCATATATAACATGTCTCCCTATCTTTTTAAAACAGATTATGTTCTATAATGCACACTTTAGACCCTTTAATTTGAAGGAAGACCATAGGAATTTCAGAGGATTCTAATTTTATATATTTTTTTCCTAAATTAATGGTTATTTGAAACAAAGTAATGTACAATGTTGAATTCAATGAAATTTCTATGGAATGCCTAGATCATTCTATTCCATGCATGTTTGGGAGGAAATTAAATTAACATGAGATCCAACATAGCTCATGGAAAACTTTCTGAGTCTTTCTCTCCTTAAATTTTAGAGTTTTTTTTTCTACAGTTCAATCAAAATGGTTATTCTTGAATTTTGTAATTCTCTATTCTATACTTGCGTTCCCACTGAAGTATTGGGTTTCCCTATTTCTCCGTTTTCTCAATATTGTGTTTCAAAGGACCCCTGAGTACCAGGGAATTTTCAATCATTGATACATTCAAAGCATTAAGATTTTATTATATGCAATGCATAGCCAAAAATGCTTATATTAGCAAAATAAAAAACAATATGTTTGGAGAACAAAATGATTAAATATATGCATCGTAGTTCGTGTCAATATTTTTACACTGTACACCATGTTGATGTTTTAAATCAGAAGGGAGAAAAAAAATATAGAGGGAGTAACTAATTAAGAGCTTGATCCAGCTAATAAAATATTTGTTGACTTAGACCCAAAGCACAACTAACTACTTCCAGTTTTGATACTAGCCACCAGGATACATGATGCAAAGTTCCATATATATGGTCTGTTTGTAAATTTACGTTTTTTCTTCAAGAAATAATTACTCCATTGTAAACAAACCATTAATTATGGATCACACATATGTGTTCCCATCATGCATGATTATTTGAAGTGGACTGGCATGATTATTTGCAGGTTGTTAATTACTTAATTGTAGTCAAGTCAACTTCACTTACTTTTCCTGTGCCTGACTAATTATCACTATAATTATAACTGAAATCAAATTAAAGTAATCAAGAATATGATTCTCCTTCGTACGCAAAAGGAAGATTGCATAGCGATTGAGGAGAAGATCAGCAGTTGATTATTAACTTTGGGTGCTTCTAAAAATAATGATATATTTAAAAATATCCTAACTGTAAAAGGCCACAAATTAAGAAGAAGCACATGCTTGTCAGGAAGAACAGCTCAGTCTTGCCTACTCTCTCTTTTAACAAAGCTATAGCTACGGCCATCAAGACCATGCTCCTAATCCAACAGAGGATCGCCACGTTCCTCCAGACAGATCTGCATCATGTAGTAATGATGTACATAACCTTGTTTATTTAAGTTCAAACCTATTGTGATGACCACCCTGCATGCTAATATTTAAGTCAGCAAACCTAATACGGAGTATATTACTACTACATATTATTGCTCCAAGCTAATAAGATATATAGTTAATTAGCTCTACATGATTTGTACTTTAAATTAACCTTTCAGTTATATAAATATGTAGCAGTAGGAGTATATTTCTAATTTATGATCATGGTATGCAGAAGGAATCATGAAATCCTAGAAGAAGTGGCACAGTCTCACAAGTTTGACATGGCAAACTGTGCATTTTTCTTTTTAAAATAAAGCCTAGCTATTTACAGTTGTACTTAACCCCTAAAGTATTTTTAGCTTATTATTTTAAAAAACATAAATTTTAGGGAAGAAGTTAATATCAAATAATTAAAAGAGGTGCGGTTTTGAATCAAGGTCGTACGTCTAGCTCACCGTTTTACGGAGCTAGCCAGAATAGCTCTAGCCCTGTGCGTTTCTCTTTTTTTTAAGCTTATTTTACACTCCGGATTACTAAAATAATTAACTTGTTTACAGTTGTAACGAAATATACATGATTCAAATCTGCACAATTGTTGCGGCATTGCTATTCGAAAGCACAAGTAAAAAGAAAGTACTGTATCAAACAATTATATCGTTGTTACCTATGCACATGCAATTGGAATATGTTCTACTCCCTTCATCCCATAAAAAAAAACAACCTAGTAACATATATGATACATTCTTGTATATGAATCTGGAATACATATGTTCATATTCATAATGCTAGAATATATCATATTCAATATTAGATTTGTATTTTATGGGACGGAAGGAGTATGTCATTAGTGTTTCCTGTCATGTAGTATATACTAAATATTTTGATCATGAATAAATCGAATGGAAATTGATATATAATTTTGTTACTGGTTGAAATATGCAGGGGTACTATTTTTAGAGCCTTTGGCCCATAGGCTATGGGCACGGTAACAATATCACGTCCGCGAGAAGGCTGGACGCTCTAGATAAACGACATTATATTCTATTAAGGGGACGCTACGGAATTACCCTGTCCACCTTATAGAAATAAAAATCCCATACCCTGGTGTTTACATAAAAGAATATTATTATTTTTTTGCGGGGAATAAAAAATATAATTTGTTTTGCTCAGATTTAAAAAAATCAGAAACTTTCACATAATGTCAAAAAATAATAAATATATTATAAGCCTTCGATTCTATATATTTCAACGCTTCCGTGCTACTCCGACTTTTCCCTATTTTATGCTCCATCATTCATAGGTGGTATAAATGTCCTTTCAGCTAAATAAATAAAAACATTTCTTTTTATAGTACCTTAGTATCTAATACTCCATCAATTTTAAAGTTTGATACTCCTCTATTTCGTATTATAAGTTGTTCGATCGTTCCTTAGTCAAACTTATTTAAGTTTGATAAAGTTTGTAGCAAAATATAGTAACATTTCTATACAAGGCAAATATTGTATCAAAATATATTTAAAGTTAAATTTAATAAAAACTAATTTAGTATCATAAATGTTGCTAATTTTTTCTATAAACCTAATCAAACATAAAGTACTTTGAGTAAGTAAACAAATGAACAACGATAGTATGAAACGGAGGGATTAACTTCCAATTAGATAGAATAGGTTGAGAGAATACGTAGGTGGAGAAAATAACAGTCGTATTTAGTTTAGATAAGAGGGTAGATAAAGAAAAAATTAGTAAATGACACATGTTGCTATATTTTTAAACGGATAAAGTGATATCCAATACTAGAAAACAAAGCACATAAATGATCTACTCGCAACCAATAAATGAATTGAATGAATATGAAATATACAAAAGAAAGCAACGAATAAATTAATACTAAAACGTCGTGCGTGCGCACATGCCACATGGTGATGGCGAGAAAACATTAACAAAACCCCAACCCAGCACGCCACCCCACTAAAGTCCAACCCTCGTGACGCAAATTCTATTCCCATTTTAATAAATTATTATTTAATTAAATTAATTAATTATTACTTCTAATTTTCGTTCTTTTTACCCCTCCTCCCTCGTTTTCTTTTTCTCACCGCGTCCAATCCTACCCACCACCCCCCCCACAACGTTTTCCGCCCACGTGGGCCCCACCGACACGTGGGTCCCACCGTGACAGGCTAGTATACCCACACTAGTAGTACTCCCTCCGACGGTAGCTAGCCATACCCCCGCGCAATTCCGGCTCGTGTGCGCGAAGGGGGGGACACGTGTCGCGCCTCGGCAACCTCGGGATCCGCGTCTAGCGCGGCGGAGGCGGCGGCCCGGTCACGGACAGGTGGGCCCCTGCACGCGCTGTAGCCCACGTCGTCAGTGACTTCGCGTAGCGCTAGACCGGGTGGACTTGGTTCGTATACTCGGCCACGTGGGGGGAGGGCGACCGGCCCGAGCCGGTCACCCGCGGTGTGGGCCCCACCCACCCCCTCCCTCTGTTAATAATTATTACCAATCCGGATTAGATTAAGCGAAAACCGCGTGATTAACTTAAACAATTGATTAGCGCACGCATCCTAGTACAAAGAGAGAGAAGAAGAGCGAGTAGTGGTGGTAGTAGTAGAAGAAGCGTAGAGCGGTCAAGGCTGCGTCGTCGTCGTCGTCGTCGTCACCGGCAGCGGAGGAGGAGGAGGAGGAGAGAAGGTTCAGAGGAGGAGGAGGTAGCGAGGCACGAAGTAGCAGCATCTCATCTCATCTCTCCCTGGCTGGCTGGGGGGAAATTCGATGGAGAGGGACTTCCTGGGCGCGATCGGGAAGGACGAGGAGCAGCGGAGGCATGCGGAGGAGAGGAAGGAATCAGGTTAGCTTTTCTCGCGGGAATTCGCTCGCCTTCCCTGTTTCGGGGCGATTTGGCGCGCCGCGGCGGGGGGGAATCTTGAGGAGGGGTGGGTGAGTTCGGCGAGCTAACTGCTGGATGTGGCCATGGCCGCCATGGCTCGTGAGGCGGAGAAGAAAAGCGACATCCTCCTCTTCCATGGATTTTGTGTTGGATTTTCTTTTCTTTGTTTTTCTTTTGGGGGGAAAGGAAAGGTGGTCGCGTTTGGTATGGCGGCCTAATTGCTTTCGATGGCTCACTTTGCCGTGTACGCTCGATTCGGGGCGAAGAAATTCAGCGAGGATTTCTCTCCGGGGGAGAAAGCCGGCCGAATCTTTCTGCCGCTCGCGCGTGTCGCTAGTCGATTTCGAGTAGTCGCTGCTTCTGAAACGATTGGGATGCTTAACGGATTCTTGGTTGATTGTGTCATATATATAGAGCTGGGCGGATGAGTATTCGATTGAGTGTGTGTGCGTGCGCAATTTTCAGATTACTTTGGAGCAGGAGGAGGAGCGGCAGCGGCGGCGATGGATTGGTCGTTCGCGAGCAGGGCCGCGTTGATGTCGTTCAGGTCGTCGTCGTCGGCGGCGGCGGCGGCGGCGAGGGAGGAGACGAGGGAGCTCGCGTTCCCACACTTCTCGGCGTTAGACGGCGCCAAGATGCAGCAGGCCTCGCACGTCCTCGCAAGACAGGTGGCTTGCGCTGTTCTTCTTCTTCTTGATTTTGTTCTTGCTCACTTGCTGCTTGTGAATTTCTGTTTGATATTGATATCCTAATTAATTAGTTTGTGGATATGTGGATGTTTTTTGCAGAAATCGTTTGGTGCCGAGAGCCACGGCATCCCGCAGTACGCCGCCGCCGCCGCCGTGCACGGCGCTCACCGTGGCCAGCCACCGCATGTTCTGAATGGGGCTAGAGTGATTCCGGCCTCGTCGCCGTTCAACCCGAACAATCCGATGTTCAGGGTTCAGAGCTCGCCCAACCTCCCGAATGCCGTCGGCGCCGGTGGTGGCGCGTTCAAGCAGCCGCCTTTCGCCATGGGCAATGCGGTTGCCGGATCTACGGTCGGTGTGTACGGAACAAGGTAGCTAATCCGCTCTGTTATCGAGCACGAGGTTTGTGACTTTTGTGAGAGTGGAAATGAAAGATGAAATTGGACTGAAATATATAGCTTGTCTTGCTTTGTATAGGGACATGCCGAAGGCGAAGGCGGCGCAATTGACCATCTTTTATGCTGGTTCTGTAAATGTATTCAACAACGTCTCGCCGGAGAAGGTATGATTTCATTGTGACAGATGGTGCATCTTTGTGCTGTACTATGGATGATTATTACCAATTGACATGTTTTAATAGCTGTTTCTCATTGTTGCAGGCTCAGGAACTCATGTTCTTAGCTAGCAGAGGATCTCTTCCAAGTGCGCCGACTACCGTTGCTCGTATGCCAGAGGCACATGTCTTTCCCCCAGCAAAAGTCACTGTACCTGAGGTTTCGCCTACAAAACCGATGATGCTTCAGAAACCGCAGCTTGTTTCGTCTCCCGTGCCAGCCATTTCCAAACCTATCTCCGTTGTGTCACAAGCTACAAGTCTTCCACGGAGTGCCTCAAGCTCTAATGTCGACTCCAACGTGACAAAATCTTCTGGTCCATTGGTTGTTCCTCCCACAAGTTTGCCTCCTCCGGCCCAGCCTGAGACACTAGCCACTACCACTGCTGCAGCTATTATGCCGAGAGGTATGCCTATTAATTGCTTGCATGAATTGTATTGTGATGTTATGATAGTAGTTAGAACTTCAGATGAATTGTTACAGTGTATGATTTATTTCTCTTTTTTTCATTGCAGCTGTCCCTCAAGCGCGGAAGGCATCCCTTGCCCGATTCTTGGAGAAGCGAAAGGAAAGGTAGAGATCATATATTTAAGGGACAATTGCTCATTTGACCCTGTTTCGAAGCCTAACTACCAATCTGACCTTACATTTTTTAGTTTGCTAATTTGACCCCGCTTTTCAAAATTGAGCATGCCGTTTGACCCTATTTACACTACGCCGTTAGGGTTTCACAAAAAGAAAAGAAAAAAAAGCATTTTACTATTCAAAGTGACCAAATTGCCCTCCATACATTTCACTTTCAACTCAATCTCACGAGTCATGACCTGCCCGACCCTCTCTCGTTCACATCTTGGCGGCGGCACCGGCGCCAATGCGGTGAGCGAGCAGGAGGCAATGGCGGTGCGGGGAGGAGGTGCGGCAACGGTGCCGGTGCATGGAGGGAGGCGGCGGCGGGGGCGCCGGAGCGCGGAGAGGGGAGTGGCGCGAGGAGGCAGCTGGGGTGGCCGACGCGTGGAGGGAGGAGGGGGCGGCGGTGCGCCGGTGTGCGGAGGGAGGCGGCGGCGGCGGCGGTGGCGGTCGGCGCATGGAGGGAGGCGGCGGTGGGGGTGTCGGTACGCGGAGAGAGGAGCGGCGGCGGCGGAGAGAGGAGCGGTGGGCGAGTGGCGCGAGGAGGCAGCCAGGGCGGCCGGCACGTGGAGGGAGGAGTGGGCAGCAGTGCGCCGGCATGCGGAGGGAGGCGGGGCCGGTGGCGGCCGGCACGCGGAGGGAGGAGCGGCGGCGGGGGCGGCGCGAGGAGGGATGCCGTGGCAGCCGGCGCGGTGGTGGGAGGGGGGGTGGCGTTGCGCCGGTGTGCGGAGGGAGGCGGGGGCGGCGCCGGCACGCGAAGGAGTGGTGACGAAACCTGCGCGCGGAGGGAGGCGCGGGTGGCACCGGTGCTGGTGCTCGGGGGAGCGGCGAATGTTGCCTGTGGCGTCGGTGGCGGTTGCTATTTGATATTTTCTCTGTTGGATTTGATCATAATCTGTGTTTTTACTTCATTGTATGTAATTTGGGATTCACAAAATAAGACAATATTCTGTCAATTTTTTAAAAAAAATTATGCCAAATTTTATTTGCCTTATTTTGTCAAAAACCGTCAAATGAAAGACAAATTAGTTAAACTGATCCAAAATTTTCAAATTAAAAAATTGAAGCTAAATTTGTTAAACTTGTCTCAAATGTAAAAGATACATCAAATTCGTTATAAATATGTCAAAACGTCCAAATATATCGTTTTGATATAACAGGGTCAAATAAACAAGGCCAAAAGGGGCTATTTACCCCTTAGTTAACACCGTTAACTCGATTTGACGGAGTAGGGTCAGCCTTTATCTTTGATTTTGAAAAACAGGGTCAAATAAGTAAACTGAAAAAAATAACGTCAAATTGGTTTCTCCTAACATTTAATTGTGATTTTATCGTATTTGAGTACAGCAACTCAATTAATTTATGCTCAGAAACTGATCTTCATCCCCATGCTCTGTTTCAGAGTGACGACCGTGGCGCCATACCCATTGGCCAAGAGCCCGCTAGAGAGCAGCGACACAATGGGGAGTGCCAATGACAACAAGTCATCTTGCACGGACATTGCCCTCTCAAGCAACCGCGACGAATCATTGTCATTAGGCCAGCCAAGGACCATCAGCTTCTGCGAGGAGTCCCCCAGTACAAAGCTACAAATCTGATCTGGGTGATTGCCCAGTGTCCATAGATTCGGCCATTCTGATTGATGCAAAAGACATAAAGAATCTTGTGCATTCAAGCGGGGAGGAGGGCTTGGGAAGAGGCATAATATATAGTATGTTATTGATGGTGTTCTTGTTCTTGTTTATGATGTGTTTTCACATGGTTAATTCGCTTAATGCTGGTCTAGCTGGTGCAAACCCCCCAACTAACAAGAGAGCTGCCACTTGCAGACTCTTGAGTATTTTTTGTTGGCCTTGCGCCATTGTATTGCAGAAAGAAATATGCCAAAATTTAGCAGTACCAAAATTATAGGCTTACAAAAACTGTACTATTCTTGTTTCTTGTATGAACTTACAAGCTGCAGAATGCAAGAACAGATGCTGCATACTACTACTTTGTTCATGTTCTTTTTTTTTTACATCACTGAGCATGTTTGTGCTTGCAAGATGATCATCTTTTTTCTATGGTAAACATATCACATGGAATCCTCATTTGTCTTCATTTCATTAGAGATGACCATACTCTCTCTGGATATGTAGTGATTGGGTACTTCTTACCAGGGTTGCATTTACCGCGCTTACCGCGGGGGTACGGTAAGGGGTAAACCGCGGTAACCGCGTCAAATTCAAATAAATTTAAAAAATAATTTGAATTTTTGATAAATTTTGTACGGTTTGTCGCGGTTTGTCACGGTTACCGCGGTTACCGTGCGGTAACCGTGCTTACCGCCGGGGCGCGGTAACCGCGGCCCCGGCGGTAAATGAAACCCTGCTTCTTACTCGATTATATAAGAGGTTGATCAAGTGCCTTTACTTAACACTAATTGCAAACAAACTCTCAGGTAAGATAATGTCTTTTTTCCCCAGTTTTTCTTTGAGAGAAGTTGGCAGTCTGCATTCTGCAACTCGGCAACTTCTTGAGGAATAAGTTCACTTTAGGTCCCTCAAATTGTTGCCGAGTCCGAAATTCGTCCCTTGAGTGCAAAACCGGGTAGAACGCATCCTTCAACTTACAAAACCGTGCAAACGAGGTCCCTCGGTAGTATTGTGCCTGGTTTTGGCTGATGTGGCACCTACGTGGCTGCTTTGACTAGGTCTTCATTCCATGTAGCATCCACGTGGCGCTTATATGGTAATTTAATTTAAAAAAATATAAAACCGTGGGACCCACATGCCAGTTTCACACACCAAATAATAAAAATGGTGGGACCCACGCGGGTCCCACATGTCATCCTTAATCCTCTCTCTTCTCTCCCCTGCTCTGCAGTCTGCAAGACAAGGCCGGAGCGGTGGCGCGCGAAGTCGGCGGGGCGACGGTGGCCCGAGCGGCAGCGCGCGAAGCCGGCGAGGCGGCAGCGGAGAGCCCGCGGGAGTCGAGGTCGTCCGAGGAAGTAGTGGCGACGGCGGCCGGAGCGGCGGCGGGTGGGCAAAGCGGCGGCGGAGAGCCCCCGGGAGTCGAGGTCGTGGGTGGGGGGAGGGGGCGGGCGGAGCAGCGGCGGCCTTGGGGGCTGGTGCGTGGGCGCCGGAGTGGCGGCGGCCTTGGGGAACAGCGCGTGGGAGCCGGGGTGGAGGCGGCCTTGGGCACTGGCGCCGGCGCGGAAGCCGACCTCGGGCGCGGTCACCGGCGCGGCGACCTTGGGGGCCGGCGCGTGGGCGCCGGAGTGGCGGCCTCCCTCCTCTCGGGCAATGCGCCTTGCTGCCTCGCGCCCAAGCCAGATGACGCCTCGATCTCCCGTGAGCCAGGGCGTGCATTGGCGTTGCTAAACCTACAAATTTTGTTCTTTGGAGTTCAGTTTTCCCTTAAATTTTGGCAAACCTACAAATTTTGTTCTTGTCCTCAGGAAAGCTTGAAGCTTCATTGATAAAAAAAAGAGAAATATTTTTTGCATGATGCGAAAGTACTTGTTCTGATTCTTGCAGAATCTGATATGATCATTGGCTTTGCAAGTAGAAACAAGACAGAGTTGTTGTGCTTCTCCTTGCAGTGAGTGATTAATTAGGGTTGTTAATGCCATGAACCAGTTCGTCCCTGATTGGAACACCACCAGCATGGGAGATGGCTTTGCGCCATTAGGGTTCGTGCGTTTCTTAGATCGAAGCTGGAGATCTTTCCATGGATTGGAGGCGATCAGATGAGTGATTCTTTGGTTATTGTTGTTGTTGCAGCGAAGACGACGGGCTCGTCGAGCTGCTCTGGTGCAATGGCCACGTCATCATGCAGAGTCAGGCGCCGTGGAAGCCGCCGAGGCCGGAGAGGACGGCGACGACGGCGGCGGTGGCGGCGGCCGGCGGCGATGGCGGAGGATGAGTCGGCGTCGTGGTTTCAGTACCCGGAGGAGATGCTCCCGCCAACGCCCTTCTCCACAACGCCAGCAGTCGCGGCCGTCTGCGCTTTATGGCCCCGCGCGTCGCCCGCTTCTGCCGACCGCCGCTCGCCCCGCTCCATTAGCCGGGGAGAGAGAATGTATCGAGGGAGAGGATAGAGAGTAGAGAGAGGAGCGAGGATGACAGGTGGGGCCCACATGGGTCCCACCATTTTTTATTATTTTGTGTGTGGAACTGACATGTGGGTCCCATGGGTTTTATTATTTTTTTAAATTAAATTGCTACGTAAGTGCCACGTCATATTAAGATCGAGTCAAATTAGCTACGTAGGCGCCACGTCAGCTAAAACCGCCCTCAAAACCGCTGAGGGATGTCATCTGCGCCGGTTTTGATAGTTGAGGGACCCATTATATCTGGTTTTTCGGTTGAGGGACGAAAATCGGATTTGTTGACAAGTTAAGGGACCTCAAATGAACTTATTCCACTTTTTGAGAGGAAGAAAGAAGAATATCTTGGCGTCAGTCTGGAGTGGGCTTTCCAAGCCTGGCCCAAATAGGCCCAAGGCCCATTTCTACCTGAGAAGAGAGCCCAGTTCTCCGCTACAATTCCCCAAATTTCGACTGATCGAAACCCTAGCCCTAGGCCACCGGACGCGGCGACGCCGGCGAGCCCGCGACTGCGACCTTCGCCTCGACGACCGCTCATCGTCGCGCTTCAACTAGCCGGGGAAGGCAAGGCGGAGCAGCGGCGGCGGCAAGAAGACCGCAGCGTATGTCGATATCTTGCTTGTTTATGTGGGTACTAGGAATTTTTCAAGCTTCGATAGTTACCGGCTTACTGCCTTGGTGTTACTGTTGAAGATTTGCTTGCTGCTGCCCTAGATGATACTAATTTTACATGCCATGGTGTCGATTCGGGCTAAGTTCATGGGCGATTACCGTTTTTAGTCGTTGGCTTTAGATGGGATTAGTGTGGTATTTTTAGTTTAGTTCGCTGCAAGTTGTCCAAATCTGACGAGTTATAGTGAAATCCCCTTCTTGTTTTTTTTGGCAGAAGGCGGTAGATATGGCGACGGCTGGGGCCAGCAGCTTTGAGGACGAGATCATGGAGTCTGACATTGAGTTGGAAGGTGAAGCTGTTGAGCCAGATAATGACCCTCCTCAGAAGGTCGGGGACTTGTGAAATGCAAACTGATTCGAGACTTTTTATGATGTTTGTTTGATGGTGGAAAGAATTGATGTTTTAATTCCATGACTTTTTCTGTTACAGATGGGAGATCCATCTGTTGAAGTCTCCGATGAGAAGCGTGACCAGGCGCAGCTGTGCAAAAACAAAGGCGTCGATGCATTTTCAGAAGGCAAGGTTTATTTGCCTGTTCTTATTGAAATCTCGCACTATAATAAAATGAATTGTGTAATTCTGTGCAATAAGGTGTGCAATAAGTTGGTCTTCCCTTTAAATCAGTATGGATTTGTGTATAAACAAAGCATTTCTCTATATCAGGTAAATTGGATGAAGCTATTGAGCATCTGACAGAGGCTATTGTACTGAATCCGACTTCAGCTATCGCCTATGCAACTAGGGGTATCATGACTCTCTCTATATATGGTCCTTCATTTCTCTATGTATCGTCCTCCGTTTGATGGAAACCAAATGTCACTCTTTTGCTATGCAGCTGTTATTTTTGTGAAGTCAAAGAAACCAAATGCAGCTATTCGTGATGCAGATGCAGCATTAAAGGTTTGAACATTTCATTAATAGTTCTGGATGATAAAACCCATTCTTGTTCAACTATATGATTATAAGCTAATGTAATTCCTGTCTGTTGTGCCACTCGCAGATTAATCCAGATTCTGCTAAAGGATATAAATCACGAGGGATGGCAAAAGCTATGCTTGGGAAATGGGAAGAGGCTGCTCAGGACCTTCGCATGGCAGCAAAATTGGATTATGATGAAGAGATTGGAGCAGAACTTAAGAAGGTTATACGACTAATTACTACTAACATAGCTTACCATGAATAATAGTTAGATTTGGAAAAAGAAACACTGCCTCCTCTATTTAAAGAAACACAGCTATGTCAGAGACACTCATTCCCATTCTACAGGTTGAACCCAATGTACTCAAAATTGAGGAGCACAGGAAAAAATATGAAAGATTACGTAAAGAGAGGGACATTAAGAAAGCTGAAATGGAAAAACAGCGTAAACATGCAGAGGAGGTAATTAATTTTCCTAAGGCTGTTTGTCAAATATCTTCAGTCTCAGACAATCGCAGATAAAAGTAGAAGCTCCAACAAATCTGATCTCCATGTTTTTAACTTCTATATCAATTTTAAGGATGAAACTCCTTTGGTTCCATTAAACATTGCATATTTGCCATATCATCCATTTTAATCCTGTAAGGACCCATGACACTAATAATGTTTCTCTATACATTTTTACGTGCAGGTCTCTGCTGCTTCTGCTGCTCTGAAGGATGGTAAGGCTTATTTTCATGCTTATTTGTTCAGTTCTCCCAATACTCTCACTTATATAATAATATTGGATGGAGGCATTTACAAAGTTATGACTTCTTCAAAAACCTTAAGATGTTTTTCTGCATTTCTTTGAGAACTTGTTTAGAAAATTATGTGCGTTTTTAATTTACTTTGACTGAAATTTGTTTCGTTTGTATTGTGCATTTTATCAGGTGATGTGATCGCTATCCACTCATCCAGTGAGCTGGACACAAAGCTGAAGGCAGCCTCAAGCCTGTCTAGGCTTGTGGTTCTCTATTTCACTGCAGCATGGTGTGGGCCATGTCGTTTTATTGGACCTGTTTGCAAAAGCTTAGCTGAAAAGCACCGGAATGTTGTTTTCCTTAAGGTGGACATCGATGAACTAAACAGTGTCGCATATCGCTGGAACGTCTCCAGTGTTCCATCATTCTTCTTTGTGAGGAATGGAAAGGAGATCGATAAAGTTGTTGGTGCTGACAAGAATGGCCTTGAGAGGAAAGTTGCTCAGCATGGATCATCCTAAACTGTGAGCAGTCCTGTTACTTGTCTTACTTCTATGCTGTATGTTTTATGACGTGGAATAAGTGCTTATGGATAAAAGTTGACATACACATCGAGAACTTTTTAGCTGTTCTGTGTACTTTCTGTGTTGCTCTATGCCTTGCTGGAGGCTGGATATATTTTGATGATCGTTGCAAATAACTTCAGCAATCTTATGTTGGCCCAAAAACTAATATTGGTTTTACTGGAAATTTACTGATGCTACTGTGGGTCAGGTACTCAGGTTCATGCAGATGCTGCCACATTGCCTTTTCATTGGCACTTCGTATAAATCCATAATGGCCTTGTATATCTCTACCCTTGTGATTATGAAGTTAGTTTAGGTTCCTTTTGTGTTTCCTAATATAAATATACTTTCTCTTGCACAAATTTTATCATATTGTCTGATGATTGATTCACATATCATCAACTCTTCTGTTTGACAAGCATTTGCAGCATGCATGTGCTTTTGTTTTCCTTGATGCACTTTTACCTCAATAGAAAATACAATTTGTTGTAGCCTAGCAAGTAGAAACAGATAACTGAATCAGTTAAAACAAATTTATTATTGATTTTCTCTCCCCAAAAAAATCCTTTTGAAGAACATAGGTTTACCTTATGACTTCTTGCAAACAAAGATTACAAATGCACCAAACACATATACTCCACATATGCCGTATATATATAATACATTTCCTGCATCCTAATAGTAATTCACTTCCTCTCATTCTTGGAGTAGAACCTCAAGACAACATAGAAGAGGAGGCGATAGAGGACACCCCATGCAAGCAGGATGGCAACATCAACCCAGATGCTGTCAATGGTGATGTCCAGTGTGGAGAGCACGTCCTGCCCCATCAACGGGCACGCCGCGTCGCTGGCGTTGAGCTCCCGCCGGAGGCTGCTGGGCTTGAACCCCCCGAGCGGCCCCGGCGAGAGGTCGGCGCGGTCGCCGGCGTAGCACCGGCCCCCCTTGAACTCGCTCACCAGCAGCGCCTCGAACGGGTACTTGATCGCGGAGGCGTAGTGCAGCCACCTCCACCCCACCGGGATGAGCGTCCGCTTGAGGAAGAAGCCGCAGGTGAGGAAGAAGAGCGCCGTCGTCGCGATGACGACGGCGTAGCCGGTGATGTAGCTGGGGACGAGCGCCGAGACGAGCATGACGTAGGCGTTGGTGGTGATGAGGGAGGCGAAGAGGATGACCCAGAAGTGGAGCAGGCTGCTCTCCATCCGGAGCATCAGCTTGGTGATCACGGCGAAGGTGAGCCCTTGCACGGCGAAGAAGGGGAGGTAGACGACGAGGGAGGCGACGACGTAGGACGACGCCCTGTAGGCGTTGTGCGACCGCTCCCGGATGAAGATGAACCGCTCCTGGATGAAGGTTGGCACGGCGTCGTTGGAGGAGAAGAAGACGAGGCAGACGGCGAAGATGTAGAAGTTGAGCAGCCGGTTCACCGTCGGGACGTCGCCGGCGCCGAGGCGGCGGAACATGGTGGAGAGGATGACCGCCATCGCCGCGAGCACCACCTCCCTAGAGAGGAACAGCTCCGGCGTGCGCACCACGTTGAGCACCGTGCGCCACGACAGCACCGCCACCTCCCGCGGCCACGGGTTGGCGAACTTGGGACGATGGCCGCCGTTGTAGTCCTCTTCCGGCGCGTCCAGCGGCGGCTCCAGGTCAAGCTCGTACTCGTGGTACGTCGGCTCCTCCGGCTTGAACACCGGCACATGTGGAGACGGAGGCGGAGGAGGCCGCCGCTGCGGGTTGTTCTGCGGCGTTGGCGTCATTGTCACGGCGCGGCCACGCTGGAAGCTCGACACCGGCGTTCTCGCCGGTGTCCATGTCGGCCGCCGGTGCGGCGTGCTCCCGGTGACGCCATGGTAGACCCAGACCGAGAAATCCTTGTAGAACTGTGACGCCAGCCTCGGCTGGTACCCCGAAGCTGGACCGCCGGCGTGCATCGGCGTCTGCAACTTCCTCTCGAGCGAATTATCAAAATCCTCATCGTCGTCATCGCCGCCGCCATCGACATTGTACGACGACTCGAAGTTGGAGAAGGTGTTGCCATTGGCGGCGCCGCTGTTGAGGGAGAACTGGTTGCTCTTGAGTTGGATCTGCCTGAACTGCACCGACTTCTGGTGCGGCGTTCTCGGTGTTCTTGGCACCGGAGTTTTCGCGGCGCCGTCGGGTTTCGTGCCGTCCCTCTGGTAGGCAACCAGAGGCTCAAGCCCCGATGTTGATTCATCGTACTCCTTGATGACATCCAGGAGATACTCAATGCTGTTCTCACCATCCGGCACCGGCCTGCCAAATCCAGCCAGGTGTGTTTGCAGTGTGCTTGGGCTTCCTAGGTAGATCAACCTTCCCCTGGATGAATCAATGACAGTATTTTTAAATTGAACAAAAAAGGAATTTTGGAAGCAAAAGACAATTCTAGACCTAGGCAGATACTTCCTCCGGTCATTCAGACAAGATTTGGTCAAACTTTTAAAATTAGACACTAACAATTTGGAATACTATCTATAACTCGTTTCGTTTCAGTCTATAAGGTTTTAACTTTGGTGAAAGTCAAACTGTTTTAAGTTTGACCAAGTTTATAGACGAATATAGTAATATTTATATTACCAAAATAATTTTATTAAATTAATAATTAAATATATTTTAATAATAAATTTATCATGAGTAAAAAATATTACTATTTTTTCTATAAACTTAATCAAACTTGAAGCAGTTTGACTTTGACCAAAGTCAAAACATCTTATAACCTGAAACGGAGGGAGAAATAGTTTTGTCACCTTGCGAGGATGACAAGCCTGTCAAGAAGCATCTGGATCCTGAAAGATGGCTGGTGAATCGTCATGAGCACAATGCTCCCTCCTCTGGCGATGTCCTTCACCTTCTCCACCACGCTGTGCGCGCTGGTGGAGTCGAGACCGGAGGTCGGCTCGTCGAGGAAGAGGAGGGAAGGTTTGTGGATGATGTCTATGCCGATCGACACCCTCCGGCGTTCCCCACCGGAGACTCCTCGGGTCCCTTCATCCCCAATGTACGTGTGAGCCGTTGTCTGCAATTTGGCACACAGATTGTCAGTAAAAATGAGCAAGCTGCTAACCTAGCTTGTAGAGTATAACCAGCTACAATTCTGTCGATATTATTTGTTTAATGGTCAGATTAGAGAGATTTTTACGGTTCTAAGGATACCGTATTTTTTTAATGTAAAATTTGGTATCTCTCGGTATTAAATTGGACCTGGTACATTCTCAAGTATCGGAAAACTGCTCTATCGGATTAATTTGATTGACTTACCTGCAAACCAAGCTGATCGATGAGCTCCCAGACTCGCTTGAGCTTCTCAGCTCTGGAGAGTGATGGGGGCAGCCTCACTTCAGCTGCGAAAGTGAGCGTCTCCAGCACCGTCAGCATCGGGAACAACTGATCATCTTGCATCACGTAGGATGAAATCTGCTTCATGTAGCTCGTCGTGACCTAAATTAACAACAAGAACAAGAGATCATCTTAATTGTGTACTTGATTATGCAGAAGAACGAGAGAACTGTATACTCTCTTCGTTTCAAGTTACAAGACGATTTGACTTAGGTCAAAGTTAAACTAATTTTTAACTAAGTTTATAAACAAATATAGTAATATTTATAATACCGAATTAGTTTCATTAAATCAATAATTAAATATATTTTCATAATAAATTTGTCTAAGGTTGAAAATGTTATTATTTTTTCTTTAAACTTAGTTAAATTTAAAGTAGTTTGGTTTTAACCAAAGTTAAAACATCTTGTAACATGAAACGGAAACAGAGGAAGTAGGTTAATTTTATGGGTGTTTGATGATCATCGATTCATCTTACAGCTCGGCCGTCGATGCGGACGGAGCCCTCGAGGCTGCCCTTGGCGATCCGGCCGGCGAGGGCGTCGAGGAAGGTGGACTTGCCGGCGCCGCTGGGGCCGAGGATCGCCGTCACCTGCCCGCGGGGGGCCTCGCCGGAGATGTCGTTGAGCAGGTACACCTCCTTCTTCACCTTCACCCCCTCCTTCTTCTGCTTCTTCACCACGCTGTACGACAGGTTCTTGAACTCCAGCCCTTGCCTGCTGGCCACCGCCGCCTTCACGCCGCCGCCGCCGCGACGGCCGCCACGGGCGGCGTCCGTCGCGTCCAGGAGGCTCTCCAGGCTCTCCTTCCTCTCCGTCGTCGTCGGCGGCGGCCGGCGGGTGGTGGTGGTGGTGGTGGCCGCGGCAGGCTCGCCGGCTCTCTCTGTCCGGTGAGTTCGGGTGGCCGGCTCGCCGGCGGCGGCCCTCTCGGCGCGGTGGCGGTGGGCGGCGGCTGGCTCGCCGGCCCTGGCCATCTCACGGCTGCGCTGCTGCTGCTGCATTGTTGTGTTAGCCTTCTAGCTAGCCTGCATTGCTCCATTGGTGTGTAACTCCATTTTATAGTTGCTGCATAACCAAAAAAAAAAAAAGAAATCGTTTTCTTATTGCGAGGGGAAAAAAAACAGAAGGGTTCTTCTACTGGAGAGAATTTTTCCAGAAAGAAAAGAATATATTTCTGAGTGTGCAATGCTGCGATGGAATGCATCAATTCGGCCAAAATTGAGGTGATTTGTCTCTTGCCAAATGACTTTGGAGGCAATGCTTTGATTTGGCATTGGTTTCGCAGGAGGCGTTTTGTTGCATGCGTAGCACATAGCTGTGCGACGTTGAAGTAGAGGCAGACTTTCAGAGCAGCTCAAGTCACCCATGCAAGCTTGGCGTCTGGGCCAATAACTAATGGTTACTGTGTTAAGTTACAGCTTGTAGTTCTACCTAGTATCAGTGTAGAAATGGTTAGGTTAATTGGAGTCCATTAATTGGCACACTTGCCTGAGCCTGACAGTACAATGGCACTACACAAACGCATACGCTTGGGCTGTGATGGGCCAAAAGCTATTCTTGGTCCGATCTCGTGAGAGTAGGCCTTAACGGGCCGACTCATCGTGGATTGGGCCGTGACGAGACGAGACGTAGATTGTTCGGCCAAATCATTGTAAGCCATGGCCGGCATGTTTGCATTGCTTCCTTGTGGAATTTAGCGGCTGTTTTTTTTAATACAGAAATTTTGTTATGTTTGCAATGTCGAATCTCACTACGTTTGCAATAACAAGAAGAAGAAGGAGGATCTCTTGCCCAAGTGCTCAATCCAATGTGTGTTTTCATCTTGTTTGTCTAGTTAGTCTAGTTTAAGTTGTTTGTGACACATACTTGCCTCACACCTATTTGGAAAAAAAATGGAACCATGCTATTATAATTTTGTAAAATTTGAGATATGCCATACTGACCCACGTGTCATTGACTCACGTGGGTCCTACATGTCACGTGGGTCCTACATGTCATTGAGATACCGATGGCATATCTCAAACTTTGCAAAATTATAATGGCATGGTTCCAAATTACGGTAATTTATTTATGGTTAACGACACAACAGCTAGCCCTTGTAGCATAAAAAGTCTCATGTTATCTCAGTTTCTTGTTTGTAGACTACTTCGAGTTTGATTGGTTTATAGCCAAATTCAACCATTCCAAAAAATTGGGAATGGCCATATATTAACAATCTCTATTTGATCTGGAACCAAAAACAACAAAACTAGGCAATATTTACCATCTAATGCTGTATTTCTGTTGACCTGTATAGTTGAGAAATCATGCTTGATGGAGAAGGTGCTACCACCAATCTTTGTGTCATGATACCATCATAAGATGAGAGAAAGCAAAACGGTTGAAATCATTTCCTTGCACTTGAAATGCACCCTTTTATGCATGAATTGGAATGTGCCTGGATTTGACCTACGAAGTGTTAATTCATGCAGCACCAGGGCAGGCACCTTCATCCTGACAAAAGGGACTAACTTCATCTGCAACCATAACATGCTCTGGGCAATATCAGCACATCAAACTCTAGCCAAGTGCTTATCCTTAAATTCTTGAGCATACAAGGGCCCGACCGGGCCCGGGGCGGGCCGGCGATCGTCGAGTGCATGGTCTCGCGGGCCGCGCCGGATCGACACGACCACACGGCTGCGCCGGCCGGCGGAGTATCACCACAGAATTCATCTGCCTGCTGGTGTCCACTGAAAAGCGAAAACAACCTCAAAGAGCCTCAATCATACTAAAATTCATAAGCACACCTAGGGAGCTCCACTACAAGGGGTGTAGGGACAGCATCAGGTAATGCAGGGACAAGAAGGCAGCAGCAGCAGGCCACTGATTGGTGGCAAGTCGATCATTGCAAAAGGATCCTAGCTATAGCTAATCTTTGCTTTGCTTTTGATAATTAATTAATCAATTTGCTCCATGACTGACTGATCTGTCAGCTGTTAGTTGCTCTGAAGTGGTTTGGTAGTGTTAAGATCACTATTTTTCTAGCTTTCATATATGCAGCTAAGCCATAGCTAGCTTGCAATCTTCAGAGATGATCAGTTGGTGAGTCAACTTGACTAATGCAGAGACATTCCATGGGCAGTGTGACACTACATTCATCGATCTCCTGATCATTTGGTGAGATGATGCTGTTTATCCCTACACTTTGGAGGGCCCAAAGAATCCGGGTGTAATATAATGATGGTAGGAGGGGTCCATCGATGTACATTTTGCTGTTGGGGTGAACTTACTTTCAGAGGTGATATGGATAGCAATGTTTAGTATTTCTTTTTCGAGCTGAAGTGTGTTCTTGGCTCTTTTAGTTTGAGGAAGAGGCAGCAGGCAGGCGTGCAGGACTCCACTAAAGATCACTGAAGAGTGCTGTTCCCATAATGAAAGTGTAAATTGTGTACTACAATGTCTGATCGATTCATGCTGTGGACAACATATGGCAGGATGGCAGAAGATGCTTTTTACTACCTCCGTCCCAAAATAAGTGTAGTTTTGCATTATTCATCTTCAACGTTTGACCGTTCGTCTTATTTGAAATTTTTTTATGATTACTATTTTTATTGTTATTAGATGATAAAAGATGAATAGTACTTTATGTGTGACTAATTTTTTTAAAATTTTTCATAAATTTTTCAAATAAGACGGATGGTCAAACGTTGGACACGGATTTCGACGACTGCACTTATTTTGGGACGGAGGTAGTATCTTTTTGGCCTGACTAAATGCTACACCCTCCATAGTTTACAAGAAGTTTTGACTTTGGTCAAAATCAAACTGTTTCAAATTTAACTAAGCTTATAGGTAAATATAGTAATATTTGTAATACTAGATTAGTTTTATCAAATCAATAATAAAAATAAATTTTTCTTGGGTTGAAAATATTACTACTTTTTTTCTACAAGCTTGATTAAACTTAAAACAACTTGACTTTGATTAAAATCAAAATGTCTTATAACCTGAAAAAGGAGTAATTGGAAAATAATCTTAATAATTTTTTGCACGACCCTGAACAGATTTTTGCATGAGAATTGAACTTGGACGTCATTGTTAATCTTCAGTATTATCATTGTTTCTCCCATTTATGCCAGGCGCCGGTCAAAGTCAAACAACTCATACCAGTTCTCTCAAATGATGTCCTAACTAAAATATGAATGTGAAATCATGCTCGTATTAATCCGACAATGCATGTTTCGGCCATCTCAGTCTTTTTTGTAACCCTTGTTTATATACAAACGCATTATATATTTATATATGCAGTACTATGGGTGTGTACACGTGTATGTGTGTTACGTGGACATATGTACTATCGATATATGATCTGACTACCAACCCAGATGAACCTAGAACTAGCATATGACCTGTTCTAGCTAGCTCAGGCATAATTCCAAGTACTGCATTTTTTTTAAATATATGTGATTCTATTAATAGAAAACTATGTAAGCATAATTTATTTTGCTAGCTATGGCTCTTGCTATATTACTAAATGTATTTTAAGCATGATTTATATATCTACGTAATTAATTTCAATTTGAATAAGATGAATGATCAAAGTCACATTAAAAATAAAAAAACATCATAAATTTTAAAAAAGAAGGGAGTGTATCTAGTATTTACCAATTTATATTCAAACCCCATAAACTTCAAATTACCCAGTCAGCTTAAGAACATGTTGGATTGAATTGATAGAGATTGCGGTCGTGTATGCTAGCTAGCTGCTCGTGGACTTGAAGTTTTGTGAGATTTGTCAACTGAAGACATGAGATATATCTCGTAGAATTAGTTTATTTTCGTTAGAAATCTAACCTGCGATCGATGCTTGGCGTCTCATGACAGGTACCAACCAAAATCACTCCAAAAATAACTCGGTCATAGTGGTCACGTCAATCGTTTGCAATTTGCATGGCAGATTTTTTTCCCTCTCGTGTACTATATATGTATACGTTACTGTGTGCTGACCAAGGCCGGTGTCTTAGTTATGTTGTTCAAAGTGGAAAATATGTAATTATATTAGAATTAATGATCTGAACGCGCGAGCGCGTGCGTGTAAATATTCATGTTAGCTGATCAGTAGTTACTAAGGCCGAGTTTAGCTCCAAAATTTTTCTTCAAACTTTCAACTTTTCCATCATATCAAAATTTTCCTACACGCATAAACTTTCAACTTTTCCGTCACATCGTTCCAATTTCAACTAAACTTCCAATTTTAGCGTGAACTAAACTTCTATATATTTCTTTTGTCACTAAGACCAATGAGTAATTGATTCATCCATCATGCGACAAAACCAATGAACCATACAAATGCATGCAACCAATAAATACTAACCTGAACTGACTTCTTGGGTTCTAGTCAACAAGTTAACTTAGCACTTGAAAACTACAAATAAGCTTTAGACTTTTGAAAAAACCAAAAAAAATGAAATAGAATTGATTTTGAGAGTTTTTCTCATCATAGTTTATTTGTAGCATTGGCTTTTAGATCACGAACATGGATATAAGAGTTTTTTAAAAAATGGTTGTTTCATATATTTTTTTCAGGGTTGAGAGCAAACTATGTGTACGATATATATGACAACTTAATTAATCTTAATATCTTTAGATAATTAATTTGTTATGCATCTTGCCGAGAACCTGACACTGCCGACTGCGCACAGCCGCAAAAGTTGAATATCGCGGGTCTCTGCTCGATCGACTGATGATATTTCATCCAGAAGTGACCAGTTCATCCAGAAATGAATTCCAGAATCTGTGCAGACTGCGACTTTGAATTAAGTTGAACTGGAAAACTATTTGCATTGGCATGCAATTCAACTCACTATGTGCGAGGGAGAGCTCTCAGAAATTAAAGATCAAATAGCTAGTGACTAGTAGATCGTACGTATCATATAGGTGAGAGAGGTCTGCTGACCTCATCGTGATATCATGGGTGATGAGATCCTGTATAATTGATAATTTGACTGTTAGCTAGGGTTTACATTCATGCTATGTTGGGGGAAAACAATTACATTGTGTGCAGGACCCATGGAGTTGGTAAAGCCTGGGACATCTTGCATGTATGTACAGCTGTTTTTCTTAAAGGAAATGAAGCTAATACCTCTGGCGTCAAATCATATTGATTTTGTTCAATTGTTTGTCACAAGTAGGAGTGTAATTTGTACAAACTAAACTTAGGTGCATAAATGCATGGCAGCTGGTCAGAAATATATGAAAACACAACTTGTTTCTTGGAGAGAATGCACAACACCTTTTTTTTTTATATCCCAAAACACAACTTAACACCACAGTGCTAATATCTACTACCTCCATTTCACAATGTAAGTCATTCTAACATTTTCCATATTTATATTGATATTAATGAATCTAGATAGATATATATGTCTAGATTCATTAACATCAATATGAATGTGGGAGGGAAATGCTAGAATGACTTACATTGTGAAATGGAGGGAGTATTAATCATAACATACTTATGCTGAGTTGTGATCCAAATTCATTTGCACATATATAAAGGACAACTTCTACCGGAGCGAAGCGGAGGCCCGTTGCCAGAGGCTTGGGCCGGAGCCCTCGCGGTACGGATCACTATTATTTTAGGATTTCACCTTTATATAAACTTATTGTAAGCCGCCGTTCGGCGTTTGTAACCTCACCTCGATATAGTGAAGATATTTTGCTGGGCTGGCGCCTATGGTTTTTTCTATCTTGCTTTGGGAGGGTTTTCCACATTAAATCTCATGTCTTCTATGATTGATCAATTGTTTTTTATCGTTTATTTGCCTATCGTTTCCTAACAACTTACAAAAACATGATAAATTTATAAAATAGTAAAAGTATAATGACACCTACCACTGGTGGAGAAAGCCTTTTTACTCCCGGTTGGTAACCTGCCTATAGTCCCGGTTTTTCAACCGGGAGTACGAATCCGGAACTAAAGATCGCTATCTTTAGTCCCGGTTCAAATACCCGGACTTAAAATCGATCTTTAGTCCCGGTTGGTGTTACCAATCGGGACAAAAGAAAGGGATCTTTAGTCCCGGTTGATAACACCACCAACCGGGACTAAAGAGGGAGTAGCGGCAGTAGATGGTGCCCCTTTTTTTATTATTTCTATTGTTTCTTTTGCCAGAGTTAATCTCTATATTTTCTCCCGAATCTGGTGCTATGTATATCCCTAAATCAATCCCCAAATCCTCCAATTCAAAGTAACATCCCAAATCTTAAGTTACTTATACACATAAATTAAATACATCACAAATCCTAAAAAAATACACTCAAATCAAATACATCACAAATCCTAAAAAATACACACAAATCAAATACATCACATATTATACATCTCAGATACATGCAATGAATCACAAAATTATACATCTCAATCAATCACAAATTATCAAAAAAAAGGAGGACGCCGGCCGGCAGACGAGAGGGCACGGCCGCTGCCAGGCGTGCCCCCGCTGGCCGCCTGCCCGCTTGTCCGCCGCCGCCCGCCATGGCCGCCGCCGCCCGCCATGGCCGCCGCCGGGCGCAGCCTCGCCGGCCGCCGCCCGCCACGGCCACCGCCGCCGGCCACCGGATGGGAAGTGAGGAGGGGGAGGAGAGGGGAGGGGAGGAGGAAGGGGAGGAGGAGAGAGATCTATGAAGAGGAAGGGGAAGGGATATGTGAGGATGTGGTTGTGATTGTGGAGGAGAGGATAAGTGATAGGGATTATATACTACGTATTAAATTTTAGTCTCGGTTGGTAATACTAACTGGGACTAAAGATCAATATGATTTTTAGTCCCAGTTAGTATTACCAACCAGAACTATAAAGATGATTTTTAGTCCCGGTTGGTGGACTAAATATCCTCGGACCCTTGATAGGCTACTGACAGGGGATGAATTGGGACTAAAGATGATTTTTAGTCCCGGTTGGTGTTACCAACAGGACTAAAGATCATAAAATGGCTGTGGGGTTTTTAACCGGGACTAAAGATCATTTTTAGACTCGGTTCTTTTTGAAACCGGGACTATTATGGTTTTGGGTCGACCCATCAAAGATCATTTCTCTAGTAGTGTAGTAATCAACGAAATATCAAGTTCAAAATTGAACTACACCATTGAGGAAAAAAAAAAGACCACTCAACCAAATACCAAGTTCAAAGTCGAACTACTACACCATATTGAGAGAGAAAAAAAAAGAGACAAAGTTCTTATGTGAGTAGTACTGGTATTGTTCATACATTGAATCTGTCTTTTTTTATGTGTTAGTTGGTGTTGGGCTTGATTTTTTGTGGCATGGTATATGTATATTGTATGAAAGGTACTACATTTTTTTAAGAATTTTTTGCAACCATTTGCATAGTTTTTGAGCAAATGGGGAACATTCTCTCGAGAGATTGATTTTTTCCCTACTTCAAGTTCAAAATATTAATACTAACATGCATGGTCTCTACTCTATCGTTTGCTTGTTGGCTTATCAGCCACAACCAAAAATTTAAATTTTAAAGCTTAAATTTAGAGTTAATTTGTTTTTTTCACGGTAGTATATTTTTCAACATGCATGAGCTTGAAATTTGTTAAGAACATAAGTATAAAAATTTTATAAATAAATTATTTTTGGATGCTTCGTTTATTTTTTCACGGCTTATCAGCCGTTGACCAAACGATTAGAGAATATATAGCTCTCACACAATGCTACAAAATTAAGTCAACGATTTCCTTATCAAACATTTTTCACATTTATTTGGCATAATACTCCAAATTAACGAAAGTAGTTCGTGCACATGGAGGGTTTCCATATGAAAAAGTGTTGGAAACTAGTTTCATGTCGTCCTTTATAAGACAGTAGGGATCGCGGTGAGTTCTAGGCTGTGTTTCGGGAGGTGAGGTTAGGAACTCACTTCCTGCGCACGTAAAATGGAGCGACGGATTTTCCTATGATTAATTAAGTATTTATTATTTTTTAAAAAAATAATTAATATAATTTTTTTAAAGCAACTTAATTTCGTATAGAATATTTTTTTGCCAAAAAAACATACTGTTTAGTAGTTTAAAAATTATGCGCACGAAAAACGAGTTATATGAGTTGGGAAAGTTGGGGAAATAATTTTACACATGTATTGAACTTGCTCTAATTTAGCTTAATTAAGTTTCTGTTTGAGAAGCTGGAAATAGAACAGCACTCCAAATATGCCAATGTCATACACATCCAAAGGGACACATTGCCAACCTTGTTAGCTTTATTAATTTGCCGTCAAGTGGGATATCGGCTAAGTAAAGCCTAAAGCCTCTGGCATGCTTACAATTGTCAAGCCCTTTTCCTTTTCTCCATTTGAGCACTTTCTCCAATGGCATCATAACCAGCACAAATGCTGGATTACACGTGGCAGCCATCCTGTGGGCCTCCCCTGGAAGAGTCCAGAAGAGAGCTCTGGTATCATATGTATATATGCATGCATGCAGAGGGGAGAGCGTGTCTGCAAAGGTACTTTACCTAATTAATTTCCTTTTTGCAAGAGAGATCTTAACCTAGATTGAAGCTTTTGGAAAGGTTTGGGTGAAACATTGGAAAGAAACGTTCTGTCAAGTGTGGTTTCTCTGGAAATACTCCCTCCGTATTTTAATGTATGACACCGTTAATTTTTTGACCAACGTTTGACCCTTTATTTTATTTAAATTTTTTGTGTGAATATGAAAATATTTATATCGTGCTTAAAGAGCATTTGACGATGAATCAAGTCATAGTAAAATAAATGACAATTATATAAATTTTTTTAATAAGACGAATGGTCAAACGTTGGATAAAAAGTTAACGGCGTCATATATTAAAATATGGAGGTAGTATATAGTACGAGATAGGGCTGGGTTTGACTTGATCATCAGCAGTTAAGTGCATTTCTCTTTCAAGTCGTGTCTTGTTCTGATAGATATATAGCTAGACTCCACTAGTATGTGTCCTCCATCGTGTGTAGAATAGATTATCATGATTAATTCATGTACTGTAACTAATTAACCTTACATGCACGATTGATATATAGATCAATTAAGCTAAATGTAATTTTTATTTGTTTTAGATAAAGAAGAAAAATGATCTTAATCTGTAGGGAGAGATCAGATAATCTCCCTCGCAAACTATGCGAAAATAATCATATACGAACAGGTTTCTGTTTAAACCCTGTATATAATTAAAGCTACTCACCCTAGCTAAAATCAATTGGTTTTAAATTATATGCCTATATGTGTCACGATCTGAACAGGGTCTAAACAGAGACCTAGTTTCATAGGATTATTTTCCGCAAACAATCAATAACTTCCACACTATTAATTGTTGTGACTGTGATTGGTTTACGTAGCGAGAGAACGTACTCAATGCTTGATTAGCATTGGGAAAAAAAAGATTATATTGTTGTATGCAAGCAACGGCTTGGCCCCATGCATGCCTCCAATTCAAGCTAAACTGGTATAGGTGTTGACACATCGTGGTTTCACACACTACCGTAGCTAATTAGCGTACATATGTGACAAAATTTTACCAGTGATGATTTGAATAAAAACTACCGCTCATAGTACTATTATATCAATTAATGATTTATTCTTTTCTTAAGAGAAGTTGATATATGTGAATATATGTGGTATGTCACAGTAAAATTGAGAAAGTATAAGACATGTTATCGCAAGAGAAAAAAAAAAGGAAGACATGAGATCCCATTTCCACCAAAAAGGGTGAAGGAAGCTAGCAAGAAGCAAAGAGCTAGCTCTCCCCTGATTTGTGATACACTTCATTTTAATAATAATAAAAAACAGAGCAATTTTAGAGAAAGTAACATTTGGCACTCGCCTTTATTCTTACTGCCTCAATTCAATCCATCCAAATATAAAGATGTTGGCTATGTCTAGATATATAGTTAGAATTTCCTTTTTTTTAGAAAGTTGTAGCTAAGCTACTAGATAAATGTTTATATATGTTAGTTCGTAGCTTCACCCAAGGGCGGATCCAGGAACAAAAAAAAATTGGAGGGGGGAGGCTCAATTACATAGTTTCTTCAACCTCCGGTCATCTAGGGACCTTTAGTTTATCATTCATGGTGAAAAAATCGAAGGGGGTGCTCAGGGGGTATCCATAAGTTTTGTGGGTGCACCCATGTTGGATCTGCCCCTGGCTTCACCCCTACCCACGGAGAGATACTGACATATAGTATGACCCTTTAAATTATGCGTGCATTTTAGCTAGTTTAGGCCTTGTTTAAATCCCAAAAAATTTTGGCCAAAAACGTCACATCAAATGTTTGGACACATGCATGAGTCATTAAATGTGGGGGAAAAAAACCAATTGCATAGTTTGCATGTAAATTGCGAGACAAATCTTTTGAGTCTAATTACGCCATGATTTGACAATGTGATGCTACAGTAAACATTTGCTAATGATGAATTAATTAGGCTTAATAAATTCGTCTCGCAATTTATAAGCAGAATATGTAATTTGTTTTGTTATTAGTCTACGTTTAATACTTCAAATGTGTGTCCGTATACTTTAAAAACTTTACACCCAAAGAACTAAACACACCCTTAGTCATCTTTTATTATCAAAATTTTATTTTGGATCACTCTTTACTTAGCATTTTTATTGTACACGTATCAAATAATTTCATTGTTACTGTACTTTGGACCACTTGAACTAAAAGGTAACACAAATAAAGTTACTGGTTTAAAATGTAAATGTTGGTTAATAAAGCTGAAACCCTAGCAATAAAAGTTTCCTCAAACTATAATTATTCACTATTGTTTTTATATATCTTCATGCATACCTAATAATTAAGTAGGTTGGTCGAAATGGGAACGCTAGAAAAATTTAGCAGCTCTCATCGAAAAATCAAACTATCATTAGCGCGCGGTGAAAAAAATGTCACAAACCCTTCTATCTAGTAAATAACTACTGCCTATAGCTAGTGTGAAAGACTATTAACTTGTGTGTGACATTATACTGGAAATCTCAGAGCACCCGCAATGGTAAAGTAAGGTGCTATCTATAAAACATACATCTCAGCAATAGACTAGATTAATAGTAAACCACTTTAATGGTATATCTACATGGGTATCTATAGCTCTCTAATCCATTGCCTCGTTTTTCTGTATAAACTATCTCCAGGTCAGTAGATAGCTTTGCTCTATCTCTTCATTTAATCTCTTCCAAGTAGGAAAATATGCTGATATGGATATCTTATAAAGAGTCTATAGATAACCATTGCGGGTGCCCTCACAAGCACACATGCATGCAAGTTGCGTCAAATCTGTTCACACGATCAATAATGCGTACGTGTACATATGCGTCGTACTGATTAGTACTCCCTCACTTTCAATATGTGTAGTAATTTATGATGGAATTAGATCCATTCTAGGACTATAAATTATTATATATTTAGATTCGTAGTTCTATAATAAATCTAATTCTATATTAAGTTGTTATATATTGGTCCCGTAAAAAAATGTTATTATATATTGGAACGGAACGAGTAAACACCATGCATAATGCACCTTGTTGATTCAGACATGGATCGATCAGTTATTGTCGCTGTTGCATATTTAGCTAGTAGGGTAGTACTACTAGAGTATATGTCACGAGTTGCTGCTGTCGTACGTGCGTGTAGAAACTGTATATGCAACAGCGACGAGATACAATAACCAGTGGTAGAAGATCTACAGGTTGGTGCCTGCGTGCTTTTACATTGTTTCATACTGTACGAGAAAGTTGTGCTGGTTAATAGTATAGTTTAAGTTGACTGTAGTGAGCTTGCAGAATTCGTCTCATTGGTCGTGTCAACTTGTCAACTCACACGGGCCGTGACAGTACATACTACTACTCCATCCATCACATAAAAAATACAAATCTAATAATAGTATATCATTTAACACATCCTATTACTAATAGAGTTTAGAAAAAATATGAACGCCGCGAGATACTGTACATCATGTGATACATGTCTACACTTGTATGTAGGCCAGATTTGTTCGGATTGAAGAGGATTTAAAGGAGATTAACCGGCCTTCCTAGCCTATAGAGGTTAATGAAGTACTTTAAATTTAACTAGCCAGCGTCATACAATACAAAGATACAATACAAAGATGGATGTAGTATATAGTATTTTGCAAAGAAAGAATATAATGTACAAAATTCTAATTAGATTTAAAGGGAAATCATATATATATGATGCTCTAAGGCATGCTGTAAATTTATCATGGTTTTCTTTTGCTCACTTTGTATTTCGTCTCTATCAAAATATTAAAAAAAACTAGTTCAAGCCCTTGACTAAGATGCAATATTTTGTAGTTTTTTTTCTTTTTTAACTGCACGTTAGATATACACACGCTCACACCCATACACACATACCTACTTCCTCCGTCCAAAAAAAACAAACCCTACCTAGGTGTGTCCTAGCATATATACATCTAAATGAAATTGAAGGTTTAGCATCATGTACTCATGTAGCGTAGGTACACCTGCTACAATGAACACATACTCCCTCCATTTCTTCATATTATAGCACACTTTGATTCTTTTTTATAGAAAACACGTTAGCGTTATAAATGTTGCTACATTATTATGTAAACATAGTCGAACTTAGGAAAATTTGGTTTAGAAAAAAAAAACCAAGGAAACGGAGAAAGTAGCTAATATATAATTAAGAGATTTGAGTTTGACTAGGTAAATTCCACTACGCACAAAAGATACTGACCGAGTTAATTACGATCAGTTTGCAATTTTTCTAACGCATTAGATCCTCTAAATCCGCAAAAAAAATTGGAAAAAAAATTCTGAGTCCAGAGTCCCTGGAGGCCTAATTTTCTTACAAATTGACCGTCACATTAATTTCTTCAGCTAGTTTTTTTTTTGGCGGGGATTTGTAGAGCTAGTTTATACCTTAATTTCAAATTGAAGCAAATTAACACTCATGATGGCGTATATCGGTCTGTCCTATGCGTGTGGACATGTAGAGCGACCGCCAATTCTCTCTTTGCGAGCACAAATTAATTTTACCACTAGCTTAGCCATTAGCCACCTTATTTTACCACACATAAACGGCTGATCAGTTGCACATGACAATTAACTTGGATAAAAAAATACCACGAATATATGAAAGAGAAAGGAAATACCAAGACCTAGAAGTTTTGTCTGTCTGGTTGCCAATGTTTCAATTGATGGCACCGATTTTAGGGTTCGAGTTGCTGATGTCTTTGGTAATTCCTGTTTTAGGATCTACCAGAAGAATGAATATGGTCGAAGATATCGATGCTTGTTAATATACATTTATATGTGCGGAGTTGGTCAATATTGTGGTTATACTAATCTGCTTATATCTCTTGCAACGTTCTAAAATTTTAACTTTTTTTTCTATTTTTGGTAGTTCATATTTACCTATTTCTTCTAACAACATCATCATAATAATCTATTTATTAATGGAGTATAATCTAACCTTGTTTTAAAATAATTTAGGAAAAAGAGGACGGCATCCTGCCTTTCATGTATTCTATCCGTATTATTAAAAAAATATCTCACTACTAATAAATCTCACAACATATATATGGAATATAATAATGTCATATAAATCATCTATACACAAATGCTAAATTCTGCTTATATATGAAAAAAAAACAAATCCATGCTATGCTCGTAGCTAAAGTTATTCGTTTCTCTTTCATGTATGATCAATGTTTACCATCATTTCGCTTATAACTTATTATAACCAGTAATATTTATTAGCGACAAAAATAATCTGTGGGTAAAATTAACTTTAATATATACGCGTGTGTTTTAGTAACTTAAAATCCAGCCAAAGCTGAAAAATAAACTACGATGAAGAAACACTTAGAAATAAGTTTCAAAATTTAAATTTTGGATGTGACGGATATATATGCTCAACAGCAAATGATTGAGCGGAATTTCTCTCTTGCATGTTTGTCATGATTCGAATGACCCCTTAGTCATAAAAAAATAGCTTTAATTCCCAAATATCCACATGCAACGGCTTTTTAATCCACATGCAACCTATCATGCACGTCACCAACAGGGGCAAAGGCAAGTTTATATGTATCACACCCGACAACAATATGGAGAAAATCGTGCAAATTAATCATGGATGGTCGTCGATCGTACGTGTAGATGCTTTCATTTTTTTCGTTCTTTCGTCATCGCTCTTCTAGCTAGCTAGCTAGGAAAGCTATACACGCCCACTCGCTCGATCGATCGATTCTGCGCCAGAATTCTTTCATCTTACAGTGACCTATGCACCAATAGCACCACGGGTTTGTACCATCACTACTTCGAAACACGTATTTTTAATAATCGAAAGTCCCGCCCACGATCAAAAACCTGTGAAAATCGATGATTTTTTTACAAGCGGCTCTACACCTAAAAAATTATTTTTTAAAACGGGCCTGTTAAAGCGTCGCATGTAAAATGTTATACTATTTTTTATAGGATGTATCTATAAGAAGTCATTAACTAGAGGCCTCCACTTATATTTTTGCAAGCATGTTTTATTTTATTCCGCCTGTAAAAACAACAAGGGTACCGTAAAAATGGTTTTTTTTTATATACTCTCTCTTTTGAGAAAAACCAACGCTTAGGATGAGTGCAGTTAAACTGTGTTAATTTTGGTAAAAGTTTTTCCAAAAGAAAATGTTTTATTTCAATGAAAATATAATGTAATACTATATACGAGCAAGTTTGCCAAAAAATATTTTCATACTTTTGAACCTTTTTTTTTACATTTTCCCAGATATTAGTATATGAATTTATAGTGGTAAACGGCGACTCCTGTAATAAGCTTGTTGACGTGGGAAATAAAGTCACTATTCTGAAACTGAAGGTGGAACAATAAACGCAGATGTCACGTCTCATGCCACAAGTACGTCACAGAGCACATATACTTCATGCTAGCATCATCATGCTACTAAAGATTAACGGAAAATGAATTATATTCCCAGGATTTGTGGTTAATAAGTCACCCGAGAGTCTGATTTAGTTAATAATTAGTTATGGTCTGTTTGGTATATTTTTAGATCCAGCTTCATCTGTCTTAGAACTGGAACTCAACCAAACGATTTCATCTCTCCATAAAAAAGAGTGGAGTCAGCTGGAATATTGTCACAAAATGAACGAGATGCGAAGCTGATCCACAGCTTTATTCCAGATCTAATTTCTGAAGTTAAATTTAAAAGTTAGAATTATATCAAACAGCCACCTTAGTGGAGTATCAGCCAACTGGCTGTGTTTTGTGTCCATTTTATTCACCCCAGCATAGCCGCCATTCATATGACCAGTTACTAGCTAGCTAGACAATAACAAGACGAGATAGTGAGGCCTCGTTTAGTTGGAAAAAAATTAGGTTTAGTTATCACAACGGATATACAGACACATATTTGAAGTATTAAACGTAGTCTAATAACAAACCAAATTACAGATTCCGCTAGAAAACTGCGAGATGAATTTATTAAGCCTAATTAATCTGCCATTAGTAAATATTTATTGAAGCATCACATTATCAAATCATGGCGTAATTAGGCTTAAAAGATTTGTCTCGTAATTTACACGTAATTTGTGTAATTGGTTTTTTGTTTTACCTACATTTAATGCTTCATACATGTGTCTAAATATTCGATGTAACAACGTGAATTTTTGTTTTAGATATCAAGTACGACGCATTAATTATCATAGGTAAGAAATTTCTTGTGCAGCCCAAAATCTTGTAAAAGTCGATGACACCATTCACTCTCATTTTCATTATTCAAATTCCTTTCATTTACATGTATGTATGCCAAACACATGTATCTAAAAGAAGCCTGAAAAAAAATGATGAGCAGAAAAAAAAATGACAGAAAGACGAAATTAAAGAGGGCTAGCTCATGCATTTGTCTCTCTCTCTCTCACACAACCACTTCACCTTTTTTTTTATCATCTTATATATGTTCTTAATCCTATCTCTAATTGTTTAATTAGGGCACTAATAATCCAATGGTAATAAATCACTAAGTGCAGCTAGCGCCGAGATGAAATTTGTACTCCCTCCATCTCATAATATAATAGATCCCGGTACAATAAATCTCTTATATTATGAGACCGAGGGAGTATGAAACAAGAGAAAATTCAGAAGTGGTTACGTCAAGCCCACGTCAGCTCGTGGTGGTGATCAAACAACGCGATCCTCTGGTACGCGTTGAACGGATCCTCGAACTCCCACGACGTCGCCATCGCCGGCGCCGCCGTGGTGACCATGTCGACGTCGTCGAGCCCCATCAGGTACATCGACTCCGGCCACTCCATGATCGGCAGCAGCCACTCCTCGTCGATGCCGCCGCCGCCGCTCGACGACGTCGACGTGGACGACGACTCTGCCGGCGAGCCGGCGGTGTCGCCGACGACGTCGCACGGCGGCGGGAGGACGATGTCGTCCAGGTGCAGCATGGGCACCTCGTCGGTGCAGAACACGTCGTGGCCGGCGCAGGTGCTCGTCGAGCTTTCCACGGCAGCAGACGACTTCTCCTCCACCTCCTCCTCCTCCTCCGGCACCTTCTGCTCCGGCGAGCCGCCGTCGGCCAGCGGCGGAGCAGGGTAGAGGGGCTTGTGTGTGACGGGGTCGATCCCCATCTTCCGGAGCTTCTTCTTGATGTGCGTGTTCCAGTGGTTCTTGATCTCGTTGTCCGTCCTGCCCGGCAGGTGCGACGCGATCTTGGACCACCTGCACATATATTATTTAGCACTCTAGTCTCATCTCTCGCCACCATGTCGCGAGCTCAGCTCGTCGAGGATCAAACCTGTTGCCGAGCTGCTCGTGCAGGTCGATCACCGTCTTCTCCTCCGTCTCCGACAGGAGACCACGCTTCAGGTCCGGCCGGAGGTAGTTCGTCCACCGGAGCCGGCAGCTCTTCCCACACCGGAGCAACCCTGTTTCAGTTACACAGATACATCAGTCCATTGATCAATGGATCGACCAAATTAAAGAGAGAGACTGAAACTCTGGCGAGGTGGGTGACTCACCGGCGAGCTTGGGGACGGCACGCCAGCAGCATTGGCCGTTGCCGAGGAGGAAGCTGACGAGCTTCTGGTCCTCCTCCGCCGTCCATGGACCCTTCTTCAGCCCAACCTTGTCGCAGCACGGCTGCCTCCCCATTTGCTATCTCAATCGATATATTAAGCTCCTCAAGATCAATCGATCGCCGCAAAGAAGACGAAGAATCAAAGCTACCAAGATGAGAAAAAATTTGCTCGATTTGGGTTAATACTATGGAAAGGCTTTAGGCTTTAATTTAGCAAGATGGTGAGACGACGCCATTGCCACCTGCCTTTATAAAGGGAGGAGAAGATGGAAGAAGACAAAGGTGACCGGTAGCTGGCAAATTGGCAAAGTGGTGATGATCGTATGACAATATGGCGCGTACGTGTGTGGGCAATTTGACACAATGGGAGGGGGTACACGTGTCATGGTGTTTGAGGCTGGAAGGCGGGCCCCGCCGCGGGGTGGGGTGGTGCCACTTGGCCCTGATTTGCTGTTCATGAGTCCCTTTTGCTTGCTTTGCAAATGCTGATCCACTAAGGGTTGAGGGCTCCTCATAAAAGGGAAAAAAAAAAGGCTTTCAGGTGTTTTGTTGGATCATAAGTTTGTGGTTCAATCAAAGGTTATCGGTTTCTTGGTAGTAGTCACTCTGTTTAATTTGACAGTGGTTAGTTCAAAATTTAATTTTGAATTAACCAAACGTAATGTAAATAAAATTGTAGGTAGTATTGTTTTAGGTCTTTTTTCAATTACACAGAAGATGAACCCTTAAAACACGATATCAACTGTTGGAAGCAAGGGATAATGTGAACATTGTAAAATTATTGCTAAAACACATACTCCCTCCGTCCCAAAATATAAGCATTTTTAGCTATGAATCTGGACAAATGTGTATCCAAATTCATAGCCAAATGTTGTTATATATTGGGACGGAGGTAGTATGCAATATGCATAAATATTGGTACTAGGATTTAAATTTTAGTTTAATGGCTAGAATCCTGCACCACAATTTCACCACCGCACGAAATGTGCTTTTAATTAATTACCTGGTTTTCAACTATTTTGGACATTTGAATTAGTCCGGCGGTGAGTTTTCATTTATTTTAACCTCACAAGTTGCCAATTTTATTGGTTTTCATTGCAGTAAGATATATGCATCTTGTACTACTTGGTAGGATTTGCATGCTAGCTAGAAGTTAGATATTATTTTAAATGAATGATTCAAAGATCTTGGAGTTGATAATATTTTGAGATCGAGTAGATCACACTTGATTTTTGTTGTCATTACTCTTGTCAACTTGTGTTAATATGCATACATTATGTTTTCAAATAAATCATATACAAGTGGAAGCATTTCCATTTTCTAAAAGATTTCTTTCCGAAATCCAATTTACCATGCCACCTGTTGGTTGCAAAGACTTTATCACCTTACATTAGCAACGGCAAGAATTCTCCCATGAACACTCTTGTTGCTAACATTCTAGCTAGTGGACAAGTGAAATCTACCATATGAGTATTCAACAACCAACATGAGCAATAGTTTTTGGAGTTCATGCCCAGTTAGTAATTAATCCTATCTCCTGACCTCTTCTTGATCTAATTAACTTCATCTTCTCTTCGTCAGTGAAAGACGCGGTTGTTGTGAACTTGACCTTTGAAGAATTCAGTTCAGTTACTTACTAATTTAAAGGTTCAGGTATCATCTACCTAACCACGCAAACGGGATATTATTACTAATGAATGTAATTTACTACTCTCTCCGTTTCACAATGTAAGACTTTTTAGCATTGCCCACATACATATAGATGTTAATGAATCTAAACACATACATATGTCTAGATTCATTAACATCTAAATGAATGCGGGCAATGCTAGAAAGTTTTACATTGTGAAACGGAGGAAGTATAATTTGGATAAAGAACACTAGTAAACTACTAAGCAGCAGTCAAAAATTCAGAGTCTTGTAGCCGCAGTCTTCCCCATCTTCCAGAGAAGATTTTGTAGCTATAGCCTCTAGGTTGGAAACTTTGACTGATGCCATGCAACTGAAGGAGTGTTTGGTTGACAAATTGCACACTTGGCGACAGCACAGGAAGCTTCTTGGATGAACAGAACTGTGACAGGCTATGTTCCTCTGATAATACTTCTTTACTATCCATATTTGCAATTTGCAGATATCTTATTTAGTAGTGATCATGTGTGCCCCCTTCCAGAGGAAATGGAGAATTTTGTCAACAAAACACGGTTTTTGTCGCGGAAACGCGGGGCTAAAAAAAAATCCTAACTTTTCTAAGCACGTTTTGAATTACAGCAATTACATCACTGGTTTGATCAGAGAAGACAAATAATCTTCGTAGTATTCCAAAAATCTGACCTTGCATCGGCTAAGATAGATGGGTACCTACCTACCAGATTAACAGTAAGAGCAGTTTCAAGAGGACTTTAGGAACGGGTTGAATGATCAGTTCGTCAATTGACTGACTTTTTGGATCAGGACATGCCTTCATCTGATTCGACTCATTGGTCAGTTCTGTGTACATTGGTCTACTTATCAGTTGATTTTCTCCATTCTTTCGTCTCAAAATTGAAGGCCATGCCGCTCAGTACATCATTAATTGTGTTCCAACTCAAAAGTCTGAACTCTGAAGAGGTCTTCCAAGGCTAGAAGTAGAACCTTCAGAGATGGAGCTGCCATGCGTTCGGTCAGCATAATCGTATATAATTCCCAGAAGAATTAATTCAGCACGTTGAAGAATGAATTATCCTCGATCAAAACACGTGAATTATGCAGCCTTCGCCATCAGTGGCTTCGGTCCATTATCACCTAGGACCTACCATTTTCAGGAGGAATTTTCAGGCTTGTGGATATAGTTACAGTTGATCATGAAATTTTGCTCCTCTCCTAGATATCATTGAAATCATTGACTCCAGCATAAAATAAACTGCAAAAATGAAAACAAGGACAAACATATCATCAGTCAATTCAGGCAGTTTCTGTGCTGTTAAGGGTGTAGTTAGCATGCGAAACAAGCGTTGCGCAAGCCTTAACCTGAAGAGACTTTCACATAAAGAAAGTGAGGAAAGGAATGAGCATCAAGTCATCAGCAATGGGGAATGGTCTAAAGATTGTGTTCCTGAAAGAGCTCAGTACAGAATCATGCAAGAAATGCAAGGAGCCCCTTTGACTACTTCTGTACCATGCAGAGCAGGTTACTGCTGGTTTTTATTCTGAATATTCAGATGCAACATATATCCATTATTATCTGATTCAAGTTAAGAGTCTCGGGGCACACGTGTTACCGGGTCTCTCTGCGTGAGAACCGTGTTCATGTAGATGGCATGATTAGTTCACAGTTCACACCACGGTTAGTCACTGAAAGGATCATTTGCTTGCTTGATGTGTGAAGTGTGGAGATAGCTGTGAGCTGCCGTAATTTTGCATGAGTTCAGAAGTGCACTTCACTTCACTTGATGGCAAGGACAGGAGATAGGACGTTTGGAACAAATCTGTACTTGCCTTGGAATCAACTGATGAAGGGTGAAACAAACATCCTTTATTGATGTTCTCCTTTTTCTTTTGTGAAAGATATCCAGCAGCTGTTAGCTTTGTTTTTAAAGCTGGAAGTAGCAAATATTTACAAAAAATAAACGTCCTTTGGCTTTGTAGAAGTAGAGATCACCGTAAAAAGATCGGTAAGGATTTATAACAAAGATCATTTAGTATTCCTGACAGTAGAATATTACCGGTAGAGATTGCAACTTGAAAATCGTGATCCGAGCTCACACCGAAAAGACTAAAAGCTTAGCGCCGCCACCTAATTCTAAAACCCTAGCGCTACTGCCCTCTGGTCTTCTCTCATCGTTGTCAATGGCGGTGGTGATGACGGATCTTCTTGTGGTCTCATGTCCATGGCACCGTTGTATGAGTGGAGATGAGGATGGCACCTCGTAATTTATATGCAATCTGTGTAATTAGTTGTTTTTTTCGTTTATATTTAATACTCTATACATATGTCCAAACATTCGATATGACAGGGTGAAAAATTTTGCCAGGGGATCTAAACTCCATAACCACACCTCCATACCCATGTCGAGATCAGACTCACCGGTCGGCACTCCTTGAGCTCCTGACACACTCCATAACCACACCTCTTTTGACATTTTGTTGATCATCACCTGCTGCATGTATTGATGATTCATCGTGGAAAAAATCCATTTGTTCCTCCATTTCCAGATCTTCTAGCGCTAGCTGATCAGAATGGAAACAGATTTAGTCGACGATGTGGAGTTGTCCCTTTTTGAGCCTTCAAATGGATCATGCATATTTTCCTCCTCTAAAGGAACATGCAAGACAGCCTATCTCAGTCTGAAAATTGTGTTTCAACCGCTTTGTTATAAACCTGAAAAATAAAATAAAATAGGTGGTTCATATCACACTCACACGACCAATTTTTCTTTATCACAAAGTCACAAAAGGTGTGGAACATGTAATGTGCTCTCCTATGTAACATCTCCATCAGTAAAAGTGATCCGTCCTAGGCTCCCTAGATACGACTATCCATGGATTCCCTCATGAAGCTGATATTGCTGGAGGCGACAAACATTGCAAAAACTTTTGTTCCTTTCAGATTCTGCTGTTTCAAGTGGATCGGTACAAACTTTTGTTGCAGATGATAAACAATATATGAACAGTACAGGTCTTTTGGCAGAACAGTCAATCTAGGCACACTTCTACAAAAAAAACATTTTTCCATGAGGTCAAAACATATTTTTCGATGCGGTTGGGACACTCGTCTGCACGGAAAGATATGTGAAAATAGCGATTTTTCCATGCGGGTGCTTATGTTGGCCACATGCAAAAATAAAAATCCAAAAAAAACTAAAAAAACTAAAAAAAAATCCGATTTTTACAAGCACAAAAGGTAACTGAACTGAAACTGTTGATATATATGTGAGGTTACTGCAGAAGAATTATTGGTATTTAATGACTATCATAGTCTTTCAAAACACAGCGCAATGTTCAACTCATGTTTCGGCATCATCATTTGTTTTTAGATAAACCTAATTCCCCAGTATTGGATAATGGTATCTCCCAACTGTCATCATGTTCATATTGTGAGCAAGAAAACCATAACCTCCGAAAATAATTTCGGCTGCATAGAGATCTTTTAGACAGTCTACATGACAAACAAATTGCTGAATGGAAAGTCCACAAAGTGTGCATTCATTTTAGATACTCTATGAAGTCAACATAGCTATTCAAAAGTTATTAACTTCCCAGTACTCACATAAAAACATCATCTGGGCCAATGTGTTTCCAACAGAAATACTAGTGGATAAATGTAAACATAGACCTATTCATCTCATTGCTGAACGAAATAGAGACAACCAGCAGATCAGTTATAATAACATGCTTTTGGACCAATATCAGACTGTACAATGCTGAATGTTGACAAAACTGGGCTGAACAATGGCAAAAGAGCTATCAAATTTGCTGCCCCTCATAGTATGTGCTGTGTATGCTGTGTGTTGGGAGCACATAACTATATAAACCGATATTATGTGCACACGGAAGTCAGAGAGTAGGCAGGTTTTACCAAGTTGACGCAACTGCTTCATCTTTCACATTTAGCAAAGCAGATGATTAGCCTCTTCACTTAGTCAACATGCATTCATTTCTTTTCCTGAAATGTTAACCAAATAGCAAGAAGCACTAAGTAGGTATACCAAACCTTCCTTTTGCATTTGAAAAATATTAGCTCAGGTCAAAGTCACTGGACCTGTAATGAAACTAGTGAAGAACACAAGTATACTTACATAATCTTGAACCAATATATGAAAGAAAAAAATCAGAAAATAAGATAGTAAGCATATTGCTTTCCTGCATATTGCAGACCAAAATAAGCAATGAATTGAATGGTTATGAATAACCTACAATATATGCATCACAACTTACAATCCCAATCCCTGTAAACCCAGCTTCATAATCTTACGGTGGCCAAAATTATGTGTTTTTTGGATTCCTACATCATGCATATTTTCCCTTCATTCATACAAGTGTGTTCCATCTAAACAAGCAAAATATCATCAGTTCATCATTTGCCAGAATCACCAAGGAACTCTTCCATCTATTAAATCATATGTAGATTGACACCTGTACATGCATAACAATTATAATTTGTAGGTCATATATAATTAGTTATAGCACCATAAAACGACATATTGAGCATATTGGCAAAAGTAATCAAAAGTGGAAGTAGGAATAGACAATTGTATATGGCTCATTCCAGGCCGGATGTAACGGAACATATTTATACATCTACATATGGGCCAAATATAGTCAGTATTACAGATAAGTAGGCCATAAAAATGATCCGATATTATATTCCAATTACATGACAGGCCAGATTTTATTTTTATTTGTCATTATTAAACACAATTCTACATTTAGTGGTGTGATGTGGCTGTTCTCTGCTTTCAAGTTGCAATGGCACAGAGTCTCCTGCTCATTCAAACAAAAAATGCTCTAGTGCTAACAGTGAGAACTCAACGCAGCAACACAAGACGGACTATTCCACCACCTCATAGACGGCCATTTCCCAATTTCAACTGCATGCTTCAAACTTATTGTTCACGCTCGTTTGTTACATCACCGAATTAGTATATCCCACTAAATCATCCACTGAACATTGTTCTCGAGGTTGAAATTAGCATTCTGCAAGAAAAAGAGAAAAGAAAAACATATCTCCTCGCACAGGCATTACAACAAACACTAGTTATGCAAAGCATCGACAAAAGGAATAGCAGCACCGATAGAAATGCAATTGCAAAAGCTAACAGTTTACAAATCATGGATCCACAAGAACGATGGATAGAGAAACCAACCAAGAACGGTGCCTCACCTTGGTGACGCACTTTTTCCGCACTGGACGGAGTTGGAGCGAGCCTTCGTCGGAGCAGCCGGTGACTCCGCCCACACCACTGGCCGCCGCCTCCCCCATCGCCCTCGCCGTCCCCGCGAGGAAGCGGATGGTGTTCCCGAGCATCCTCCGTATGCGGCGGAGACGGGGGACGGGTCGCCGGCGGCGACGGCTGCACGACGAGCCGATTTGTGTCACAATGTCTCACATCCGAAGCCCGAATTCCAAATTTGAGCGGGTCGTATTGGATCGCAAAGGTTGCGATCCAATTTTTTGTAGGCCTAAATTGGGCCCAGCTATCTGTAAGGGAGCAATGAGTCGAGCGGGCCAAAAGTTGGTGGGCCAGTTTCGTTATAGTGCTCTCTTATGGTGGGCCATCTAGATCGCTACCATACGCCGGGGCCGGGCCGTCTGTCCGACGCCTAGACTTATATGGGCCAAGATTTAATAGGCCGAATTTTTCATCAAATTGTCATCTCTTTATGGAATAAGTCTATTTACTCACTCAACTCATTTCCCTGATCGTATTGAATCCCACAACCGCAAAATCGTGTATAACACATCCCCAACTCCTAAAACCATTGCAAATTAACTCTCCAAATGGTTTCAGAGACGGTTTTGTCCCGCGTTGCATCTTTGACCCCATTGACTAGCTGAGCTAGCTTGTGGGGCCCACATGTCAATGATAAAGATAAAAAATAAAAAAAAAGGTAGGGCCCACCGTCAGCCACGAGCTGACTAAGCTAATCAACGGGGTCAAAGATGCCACGTAGAATAAAACCTCCTACGAAACCCCCTAGAGAGTCAATTTGCAACGGTTTTGGGAGTAGGGGGACACGTTATACCCGATTTTGCGGTCTAAGGGATGTGATTCATTCACGGGCATGAGTTGAGTGAGGCAAAGTAGACTTAGCCCCAAATGCCATATGGGCCCGCTGGAGTTTGTTCCTGAATTGGGCTGGAGTTTGGTCAGGAGTGGATCGCCTGACCGCTGCGCCGCTGACCAGACGGCGCCGTGCTCCACTCTAAGTCGCCGGAGCTCCGCGTCCTGCCCGGCGCCCGACTACGTATGTTCCCCTCTCCGCTGCTTCCACGCGCGTCCAGAGGCCCGAAGCTTGCCTCCCCGTCCACCTACGGAGCAATCTGCTCGGCATCAGTCTCCTCTCGCCTCGCACGCAAGTTGTTCGACGAAATGCCGGGGCGGGACAAGATCCCGCCGCGCGCGTAATTGAAGATGATCCCCAAGAACCGAGGGTGGCGGATTCGCGAAGGGGCCCGCGGCCGGACCACCCCCGTTACGGCGGTGCTCCAGTTGCTGCCGACGCCGGGTGGTGTCCGGCAGGTGTGCACTTTGACGTCTACGGTTTCGGCATCGTCGTCCTCAAGATCGCCTCCGGCCGGCGCCACGTGTCTCAGCCATGGTCTCGGAAACCATCACTGTCATTAATTCTAGAACTTTCTTCTCATGAATTGTCTTTCCAACACAGCATCCAAATCCAAGCGGCTCAATTATCTTGTGGATGTTGACAGCCAGGGCAGGTCGGCTAGCTTTTTGCTCGCCGCGACGTGGAGGTCAGGCGACGCGAAGCCGATGGATCCTTCTTCCTCCCGGTCGACTGCCGTGTCAGCAACTCCAGGTGGAGAAACGACTGGTCAAACTCAAACAGTCTCATATCTTCTAGCTCTTCAACCATGTCAAAGGTACACGTAATTAACCTCTCAGGTTCAGCACCAAATGACTAATTGCTTCCTAGTTCCTTGTCAATGTTTGCAACCTCATTCCGTATGACCCTTTTTTCCCCAAGTTTCATTAATATTTTGTTTTTCTATGACTATTAACTATTGATGAGCTAGTAGACTGTAGACTATGATGGCATAATGATACCTTGCAGTCTGAAGTCTGAACTAATTCATGAACAATCTGAACAGAGTTGCTGAAGAGAGGAGGGCCGGAGAATGATCAAATCAAGAACCACCGCACGAAAACATCCAAGGATTGTTTTGCTAAGATATAAGCAAGGTAAGTAAACTCGATCACTGATATTTTACAACACAAACAAGAGAGGGGAATAACATGTACATCTGGTGTGCTACAACCAACAGCTAAAGCTCTGAACCATGCAGATAGACATCACAGTAAACAGCATGTCAGCATGGACAGGCATCAGGTACTAACTCTCCGATCTCACAAAAAAAAAAAAGATCATCATCGATCGATCACTCCCCGACCGGGATGGCGCCGCCGGCGCGGCGGAGCGGGGAGAGCGACCGGGATGCCCGGAGCGTCGTCGCCGGGCAGCGGCCGCCGCCGGCCGGCCGCGTCTCCAGCAGCTGCAGCTTGAGGAGGAGCTCCCTGGCCTCCTCCTCCTCCTTCTTGATCCTCATCACCTGGCTGTGGATCAGGTACACTCCATCCTGCTGCTGCTGCTGCTCCAGATAATCCCCGACCGCTGATCTTCTTGCTCCCTGCAGCTGATCCCTCTCCTCCATTGGAGCTGACCTCGAAATCGCCATGGAATTAAATCTCAATTGCTTCTGCTGCTGCTGCTCAATTGTTGTGATGACACAGGTGTTCTTGTTGTTGTTTAGCCACAGGAGAAACTTGATATATATAGAGAGAGAGATGAAGAAGAAGATCAGGGGGGGGGGGGGGGGACTGGAGAGAGATGGTCAGGGTTCGCTTGCTTGTGAGGTGATTTTTGGCGGGAAAGCGACGGCGATGGCGCGAGAGGGAGGAAACGTGGGGCGGTTTCCCAGCAGTCGTTTTGGCGGTTGGGGGAGTGGGGAAAGAGGACGCCACGGTTGGCTTTGGCTATCCATCTGGACCAAGGACAAATCTCCGCGTTTTTTTTTCAATGAAATATATTTTCAACATCGTGAATTAATTGCGAGAGATATGCATCTGATCATCTCCCCCTTTTTTTTCTTCTTTGCCTCGAGTATTTTCCACGTCGTGAATTAATTGCACGAGATATTTGTGCACTTCATTTCCGTGGCTGCTTTTCTCGGTTGTCTGACCATGCTCTTTGCATACGTACGCGTATGGTTCTTGAGCATTCAAAATATACAGGTTTTTTGGGATTAATTTTTTTCTTTTTATGATGATCGTGGGGATATTCCATTCAAAAAAAAACCATTCAAAATGACTGGGGGATAAATGGTTTGGATTGGTGATGTTCTTCGTTCTAATGCAACGAGAAGGTGTTGATGTAGGGCCGTTTTGGATTAAAGCCAAAACATGGCCCTACTAAAATTTTGGAACTTTAGTAGTAAACGTGCTAGTTAGGATTGAAGCCAAACAATTGGTAGTGACCACGTTTAATTTGGCTACATTCTAGAATCTTCTTCACTCTCATACTAAATTTTGGCTTTATATTGGTATTAAACCAAACATAGACCAGCTAACTTTGCCCTAAAAAAAATTGGTAGTGCCAAAATTTAATTAATTGGTTTGGTAGGGTAGAAAAATAAATAGGCCTATGCTCATCGCAAGATATCATCCAATCGTAGAAGAACACGTACGTGCCGTCTAAATGTAGGGAACGACGACGAGTCGACGACCCAAGTCCAAGGCTGACAAGCTTCCCAGCTTCTCGAGGACTACTAGCTAAGCTGGTCTGCTGGTGTAGTGGTGTGCCGTGAACCAACAAGAAAGAACACGGAATTAGAACAGTAGATTACCACGCAGACAACGTGTTCAGATATCTCTGACGAAACGTAAACAGTGAATCGGATAACGCTTCCAAACCCGACCCCTACTTTGTTGACATGCTAGAAGGCACCACAACCACACATTTGTTTCACGGAACGAGGATAGATAAACTCACATAAACACACACATGTACACATAACATGCATCCGCAAAGCGGCAAATGCAAAGTAAATCTGCACTGTGCAAGTAGGCTGCAAACTATGAGATGACCAAATGGGCAGCCCAGCCCGGACACTACCGGGCCCAGACTGAGATCAGTCAGTCTGGCACACCCCGACCTACATGTTAGGCTATACCATGCACGCGCACGGGCTGCACCAATCCAATAAGACTCGGTCCATGTTGGGCCGCCCTAAAGGCACGATATCCTATCGTGCTTCGCCAAGAATACGTCTATTTTTTTCCTCCCACATCTTTTGGCTCGTGTATTATATGGTTGAATAAGTCTATTTTGCATTTCGCCTCTTTGGGTTGTGCATTATATGACTGAATTTAAGTTTATTTGGATCCCTCAACTATTTTCTTCTGTGTTCATTGGACCGTGCCGTGCTGGACCGGCCCACCGTGCCAAGGCATCAGCCCAATTGTCAAGGCCGGGCCAGCACGGGCTAAACACCAATCATGATGTGCCATGCTTGGGCCTTTCCATGGGCTGGGCCGTCGGGCCTTATGGCCATCTATACAACGGGTACTACTCCTGTTGCGGTTGGCAGTTGGCAACGAACTACTCGAGCTTGAGGGGGGGAAGCAGGCCTCCAGCCCAGCCCACACCGGCCTAGCATGGGCCGGCGGCCCAACTCCCAAACGATGGGTCGTCTCGCCTCGCACGCGCGGAGCAGCTCGAGTCCGCGTCAAAAGGCTCCGCCTCCGTGTGAAGCACTGAAGCGGGAGGAAAGGGACAACGAGTAACGCGCACAGCGAGCACAGAGCTGTGTGGCTCTCCTTCCTCGGCCGACACGAGACTTAATTTCAAGCTGCATCTCATGTCGCGCATACACATACATGCAGCCGCCCGCGCGCGCGCGTCTCCCTCGCCGTCGCCGTCTTTCTCATCGGCCGGTCGCACGCAGCCGCAGCGCGGGCAAGGTGGTGCCCGTATCTTCGGCCGTGTCTCAGCTTTCTGTTCCCATGCATATGGCTGACGTACGTGCAGTACTGTACTGGCCAGGCCAGCACAGACAGAACACAAGTCAGTTACTGAGCCTGCACGGTGACACGGCCGGGGAGCCGGGGAGCCGCCACGTACGTACTGACGTTCGTTCACCGATCGACAACTGTGGGTCGCTGTTTCCGCTTCCGAGCTTGACTTTTAGCCGCCTCCACATGACACGCTGTCGGGCTCTCGGCCGCCCAGTTTTTCTCCACGTCTCTCTTCTTTCACCGTTGGTCGATTGTCTGTTTTTTTTCTTAGGTCTGTTTAGATCCCACCTTAAAATTTTTCACTCTGTCCCATCGATCGTTTGAACACCTGCATGAAGTATTAAATATAGGCTAAAAAACTAATTGCACAGATTGCGACTAATTTACGAGATAAATATGTTAAGCCTAATTGCTCCATGATTTGATAATGTGGTGCTACAGTAAACATTTACTAATGATGGATTAATTAGGTTTAATAAATTCGTCTCGCAGTTTACAGACGGATTCTGTAATTTGTTTTATTATTAGACTATGTTTAATACTTTAAATGTGTGTCTGTATATTCAATTCAAAGTGATACGGTAAAATTTTTCACCCCTGGATGATAATGGCGCACCATGCCATTATAGAATCTGTTTGGTTACTTCACGCATGTCTTTCACCGCCCCATAAGCTGTGTCATCGTGTGTATGCACTTCTGTCTTCCGTGTAATTTAAGAAGGGAAAAATTAAATAATATCACAACTAACTGGTCTTTTCTTATCGTAATTTCATACATAAGTTTTTTTTTCCTTTCCAACTTTATACATGTGTCCAGTTTTTAGCAATCTCTCATGCCCCATAAACCTTCATTGTGATGATCGAAGTTACCCCTACCACTAGAGAGGTACTTCCTCTTTAGCTTTTGCACATAAACATGACGATGATCACACATTATAGATAAAATATTAAATCTCATATGGTCATACTCAACAAAAGAGAACATAAGAGGCAACTTCGCTTATACTATGCTGGAAGTTTATAAGATGTGGGAAATCGTTGAGAAGTGCGATAAGTACTCACTAAAAACAAACTTTGTGATCAATGTTTTACACGAAATTGAGTTGTAGGGATGAGATCAAAAGGACCAATGACTTGTTGAGGGTTATGTAAATGCGGAAAAGATCCTCTAAATTAGAGCTAGATCAAATCGAGCCAATTAGATTAAGCGGCTCACATTCCGTCCTTAAACAAATGTTTTTGATAATTTGGAAACTAATAACCTAATTTCAGTTACCTTTGTACATGTTTCCATCAGAGTATTGTATGTAATTTTGCTGGAACTTTTTCATCAGAGCACTATTTGCAGAGGATGTAAATGAACAATGCAATACTTTTAGTGCTACACTTTGGAATAAGTGTAACCTTCACAATAAGGTAATACCCTTCTTTTGATATTAGTAGAAGACGTGAAATGGGATACACATCGTTAGATGACCGACACAATATAGGTTATGTACATCCTCTATGGATCGATGTAGAGGCTGGGTTATTAATCCATTACCTTAGAAAAAAAATGAACAACACAGCACATATATATATATAAACAGAGACTGATCCAAGAGACAAGTAACAAGTTTATATTTACTAAAGCAGTATAGTTCAAAGCTTTCATCACTAGTAAAAAATTGTTTTTTCATGCGGCCAAAAATTGTTATTTGAATGCGGCCGGGTGACCCGCTTGCACGCAGGTGTCCTCGAAAAACATTTTTCAATGCGGGTAACGCAACTGCCTTAGTGTCACGCCCAGAAATTTAGCCTAAAATTTTAGACTATTTTGTGTATTAAATCCATGTCCAGGACTAGCCAGGGTACACAAAACGACAAGTAATAAACAGATCCAAACGTAAATAAAGCGTAAAATACTTATAGAAGAGGCACTTAGTCCTCACACCAGAACGAAAGCAGCAGCAGCGAAAAAAGGCGATCCTAGCGGGGCTTCAGCTCCACTCCATAGGCAAAACTCAACTGGGGTCTGAGCCTTGGTCTTCTAACTTCGTCTTCAGCTCAGAAGCACTACACTTCTGAAAAGGGGGAATAATAGCAAGGCTGAGTACAATCGCCGTACTCAGTAAGCCACACCAATGATGCAGATGTGCAAGGGGATACAAGGACGGTTTGTGGCTATTTGCATAAAGGCAGTTGTAAAACATTTTATTGAGCAAAACAATAAAACTGTTGAGTAATTAAGGTAATATTAAATCTCCACTGATCAACGCTACACCACGTTGAACAGGCCCAACCAACCCACCTGAACTATAGTGCATTGGGTCAATTTATTAAGGATGAGACTAATCACGGGTCTGGTCGATTGCCCATAACCGCGGGCACGGCTATTAGAATAGTTTTACTCTGGCCAGAGGTGCACAACTGTACCCACAAGACACGATCCACCGGCATGTCACCGTATTATCATGTGCCCATGATGAACACGTCACCACGTCGAGTGATTGTGACAAGACCCTTCATATAATTCTCCCCTAACCATCCACACCACGCTAAGGTTTTACCCCCACTCCTCGCAAGGCAGCGGGCAGTCCCCTCGTGCGCCGCGGTAAATCTGGCAGCTGAACAACTGGACACCCCGGTTGACCCAACTCCATCACGCCCACCCTCGCCACCGGTGCCTAGGAAAGGGTTGAGCTATACTTCAGATCAAGCAGTTACCCACTCCCGCTTGTGGTAAGCACTGTAAGTCTTCCAGGGTTTCCCGTGAACCAGTCCTTAATTGCCATGGGTGCGACTCGCAAAACCATGCACCCACAGCCCACCATTCAGTCGCATTTTAGATGGATAATTATAACCAATGCAACATGGTCGGGTATCTCGAGCACGCAGCTCGTCATGATACTAACAGTTCTAAAACTGTAATTATCTCATCAACTGAGCTAGTAGTAATTAAGCATGGCTAAGCAAACAGTTCTAGCTGTGTCACATAAGTAACACGAGCTAGTCGATTTATTAACCAAGGTTGACAAAGGACATATATCAAATAATATGGCACAAGCGAGCAGATAGGTAAACCCTGATCCCATGTAATTAGCAAAACAATGCATGTTTATTTGCGAACGATAAAATATTTGTAAATTGGGATCAACATGCTCAAGGGGAATGTGTGACTTGCCTTGCTTCTTCACTTTGATCTTCCGAACTCTTCTCCTTTGCGACCGCGGACTTCCGAAACAACGGATTCTACATGCTGGCACGCAAACGAGGAAAAACTCTAATAAAAACCAAGAAAACAGTACATAATAAGTAAACAAAGAATTTCTAGAATTAATTATCGATTTATGACGCAATTATTAATTGTTTTCTCAAGGGAAAAGGCACTGCTGACGTCATCAAAGGGGAAAGGCGCGCCGACAGGCGGGCCCCACACATCAGCGGGACTAGGGGAGGGCGCACGGTGGACACGGTCCACCGCGGCCGGGGCGGCACCGTGGACTGAGACCACAGGTGGTCCACGGGCGGCCACAAGGCAGGGCGCCTAGAGCACGGGCACGGCTCAGAGCCAGCCCAGCCGAGACACGACGCGCTGCGGCGCACGATCACCGGCGGCGAGTGGTGGCGTGAGAGGGCGCACGAAGGGTGGCGGAAAGGAGAGGAGGAAGGGGATGCTCACCAAGCGGCACGGCACCGGACGGAGGCGAGATAGCGGCGGCGCTCCCCGGGGCGAGGACGACGGCGACGCTCCAACGGCGGCCGACGGGCGACGAGTGACGGCCGGGGACCAGAACGACCTGGGGAGTGCGGTGGAATGGTTAGGGAAAAGGGAGGAGGCGCGAGGTGGCGGGAAAACTCGGCCGGAAGCCGGCGACGAGGGGAGGAGCTCACCTCTCAAAGCAGGGAGGATGGGCACCGGCGACGGGGAGCTCGTTTGAGGGGATGCCAGGCTCCCTATCGTCGCCGCGATGCTACCGGAGGAGGACGCGAGGCCGGAGGTCGCTCAGAGCGGCGGCGAGGGATGGCCGGAGGCGGTAGAGATGGTGGCGGCTCGGGTTGGCAGTGGAGGTGGAGTTTCAGTGGTGAAGGGGGAAAACGGATCGGTGGCCGGGCTTGCCCACGCGGCGGAGAAGCTGGCGATGTTGGCGGCGCGAAGCGGCGACGGCTATGGTGGCGGTGGTGCGCGGCTGGAGTTGGCGACGGTGGAGGAAAGAGATGGTGCGCGTGGCGGCAGCGTTTCGGCTATGGATTGGGGAAGAGGAGCGGTGGACGGGGTGCGGCAAGGCATGGCGATGCCGACGGCGGTGTTTGCGTGGCGCGGCGGCGACGGGAGCGGCTGTGGCGACCGGCTGGAGCTCGACGGCAAGCGGCGGCGCACGGCTCGGCGTGGGGAGAGCGCGGGGGCGCGCGGCGGGCTCGGGAAAGGAGGGGAAACGAGAGAGGAAGGCCGGGGGAGGGTTTTTATAGCTCCGGGAGGGGAAATCGTGGCCGGGATGGGCGGCAACGGCCGGCGTGGTGGAGTGGCGACGTGGCACGTGGCGGGGGCAAACCGGCGCTGATTTTCATTGGGAGAGTGGGGGAAAAGGTGGAGGAGGTGGTGGGGAACCGATTTTACTCGGTTTTGGAGCAGGGGTGCGAGCGGGAAGGCGCCGGATTCGACGGGGCGTGGGCGGCAACGGCCGGCCATGGTGGCTTCGGCCTGGGAAGCCGAAGGTAGAGGAAGGGCCTGACAGGTGGGGTCGCCGGGCCCACCTATCGGGGAGGGAGAGAGGGAGGAGAGCTAGGGGGTTATTTAGACTTTGCGCTAGGGGAAGTCGATCGGGCCGAGAAGGGAGGGGTCGGCCCGAGAGGGAAGGAGAGAGGGGCGAGCGGGCCAAGGAGGGGGAAAAGATCTTGGGCCGAAAATGGCCCAAGGAGGAAGGGGAGATTTAACTTTGGTTTTCTATTTATTTTAATTGATTAAATGAACTTTGTGCCATTAAAATTACTTCTTGAGCTCCGAAAATTCACGGAAAATTCCGGAGAGTACATTAGGGCACAGAGAATATTACAAAATATTCTCGGCCAATGGTTTTTAAAGGAAATTTTAATTTCCTCCATAATTTCACCAGATTAAATTGATTTAACTTTTATTTAATTCCTAGAAAATGCATTATTAAATGATTTTTAATCCCGAACGAAAATCGGGGCGTTACACTTAGAAAACGGGATTTTCGCGTGCGGTCACCTATGCCGACCGCACGCGAAAATAGTTTCAGCGGGAAAAAAATCCCAAAGAATAAAATCGCCCCCGAAACCCTAGCTCCATAATTCTCTTGAAAGCTTGGCTGCTACTGTCGTCATCGTCGTCGCAGCTGCCACCACCACCATCGTTGTTGCAACCGTCACCGCCGCCGTCGTCGTCGCAGCTGCCATGCTGCCATCATTGTCGTCATCGCGCCGCCGCCATCGTTCTTGAGGACGGGGGCAGCAGATCCGCCTACTGGCCGTTCGCTCCCCCCACCATCGGCGGAGCTGACAACTGCCTGAGTCCACCGCCACCACTCCCAAGGTTGGGGGTGCTAGATCCGCGTATCGGCTACCGCCTGCCCTAAGGCTGTCGTCTCCGCGTGAGTGGCTTCTGCCTCCGTCTTAGTCGCCGGTGGTGGAGAAGAGAAGGGGAGAGGGAAGGGGAAGAGGTGGAGAGAAGGAGTAGAGAAAAAGGAGCGGAGAAATCCCATCGGAGGAGGGGTGGTGGCCGCTCACTCCTGCCGCTTGAGCCTACCACCGCTGCTCTCGAGGACAGGGCGGTGGATCTGACCATGGGGCCCACTTGCTCTCTAAGCTGGCCGCATGGCTCCTAAATCACCCTCGGAAAACGATTTTATGCAGACGAGAACAGTTATGACCTGTCTGCAACCTATAGGGTTCTCATGCAGAAAAATCGTATTTTAAGTAGTGTATGGCCTTAGCAATGTAAACCCAAAGTAACATACACCTATATGGTGGTGGACAGATTGAGTGGAATCAGTCTCTACAGGACTGCCAAAACTTATTTCAAATCTGACCCTTTTGCTCAACTCCAAATCGTGTGGCGCTGAATTTAGACACCTCAGCGCCAAATAGCATGGCGCTGAATGTACGTTGGCACGCTGACTTAGTCTTCCATCCACCGTGGCACAGCATTCAGCGCCAACTGACGTGGTGCTGAGGTGTCTAAGTTCAGCACCACATGATTTGGCGTTGAGCAAAAGGGTTAGATTTGAAATAGCTTTTGGCAGCGGTTTATTTGTAAAAATAGTTTTTTTTTGTAAAGAGTCAAATTGTCAAAATTTGTGCCAATGAAGTATTAACTGTTCACCGATCCGTTTGCAGATTTTTCTCATCTGAAAAAGAAAAAAAAAAGAAAAGGTAGAGAGAGATGTTGGCGAGTAACATTCGGGAGCCGCCAAGTACACCAAAGTACTAGTCGCAATATCCATTTTCCACCACCTTTAACAGCTTTGACATGCAAAGATATGCGCCCACGGGGCGCAAAATCCGCGTCACCACCGCGCGCGCTACTCTATTTCCTCGTTCGGTCTCCGTAGTGGAAACCTCCTCCGCGTCCGCCGCACCGGCCGGCATCTCGGGCCGGACCTCGCGCCCTTCTCCTTCGCCTCTCACACGTACGCACGCACGTACACCCCGCACAAAAACCCCGAGAATTTCCGTGTCAAATCACATGCGGCCGCGATCCCGATCGACGCCTACGACGACACATCATAGTTTTTTAACCGGCGACTCCACTGCCACTACCCCATCGATCGATCCATGATCCATCGCCGTCGCGTCGCAGAAATTCTCACACACGGACGGTCACACGTCCGTCCGATCGGTCGATCAGTGCGCGCGCCGCGCGGTGCACGCAATTAGCTAGCGAGCGACAAGACGACGTACGGGTTAATTAACCCAGCAAATATTCTAACATGGACTAATCATATCAATTCGTGTCGACTAGTCGATCATTCGCAGGGGAGACGTACGGAGAAGCCGTATAGGGCTGAGTTCTTTCCCGAGTCATCTCGATCGTATTCTACGTACAATTTTTTTTAAACTACTAAACGATACCCCATAAAAAAATACTAAACGATATGTTTTTTTTAAAAAAGTTTATGTACGAAAATTATTTAAAAAATCATATTAATCTATTTTTTAAAAAATAAATAATACTTAATTAACTATAAGAAAATACGTTGCTCCGTTTGCGTGTGTCGAAGGTGACCTCACCTCTCGAGCACAGCCTACATCGACTCCGAGACGTCCAAATGGGAGGGAGGCATATATTCTCAGCCCAAGCCAGTGGCTGGCTCTAGCTGGTAGGGGCGAATCTACATTAGTATGAGCGGTGTCAGGCGACACCAACGACTTTCGGTAAAATCTATAGCGGAACTGCTTATCTATATACTATAATACTATGATCTAAGCATAATTAACATACTCCTCCATCCCACAATATAAGGGATTTTCAGTTTTTGCTTACAACGTTTGACCACTCGTCTTATTCAATTTTTTTTTGCAAATATAAAAAACGAAAAGTTGTGCTTAAAGTACCGTAGATAATAAAGTAACTCACAAATAAAATAATTAATAATTTCAAAAAATTTTGAATAATACGAGTGATCAAACGTTGTAAGTAAAAACTCAAAATCCCTTATATTATGGACGGAGGGAGTACTACTGCTTGCTGGCGGTGCTTGCTCCGGCCACCGCGCCTAGCTAGCTGTGGAGCACATAACATGCACGTCGGCCTCTGCCGCGTACGTAGTATCTTCTCCTCCCCTGTATACTGCAAAACGCTCCCTTCCAACGCCTCACCTCCCTCTCGCCGTCGCCGTCGCCGTCCTCCTCGTTGTCGTTGTCGTCGTCTTCCTTTGACTCCCCTTATAATACAAGGAGAGCGCGCGCCCATTGCATCCATTTGCTTCCATCCCCCATCCCCCGCGCCTTTTTAGTTTGGACTCCGTCGCTCGCTCGCTTGCTTCGGGCGGCGGCGAGGTGACGATGCCGCGTGCGGCGGTCGGCGTGGTCGTCGCGTTGTTGTGGTGCGCCGCGCTGATCGGTGGCGGCGCGGGTGCGGGGCAGGACCTCGCGGCGGACACGGCGGCGCTGCTTGCGTTCCGGGACGCGGTCGGCCCGCGGCTGCCGTGGGCGTCGTCGTCGTCCTCGCCGTGCGGGTGGCGCGGCGTCCGGTGCGACGCCGGCGGTGGGCGTGTCGTCGCGCTGCAGCTCCCCGGCGCGAAGCTGGTAGGGAGGGTGCCGACGGGGACGGTGGGAAACCTGACGGCGCTGCGGACGCTGTCGCTGCGCTCCAACGCGCTCTCCGGCGGGATCCCGGTGGACATCGGCAACTGCGGGGAGCTCCGGGCACTCTACCTGCAGGGAAACCAGCTCGCCGGCGAGGTGCCGGAGGGGTTCTTCTCGCTTCTGTTGCTACAGCGGCTCGACCTCTCGCGCAACCGCATCACGGGGAGCATCTCGCCGGAGTTCAACAAGCTCCGGCGGCTCGCCACTCTCTACTTGGAGAACAACGGCCTCAATGGCACCCTCCCCGCCGATCTTGATCTCCCGAAGCTTCAACTCTTCAACGTGTCCAACAACGACCAGCTCACCGGCGCCGTGCCGGCGTCGCTCGCCGGGAAGCCGGCGAGCGCCTTCAGTGGGACAGGACTCTGCGGTGGCCCTCTAAGCCCGTGTACAAACACTTCGCCGCCATCGCCGTCGCCGTCGCCGTCGCCGCCGATTCCGCCGCCTCCGGCAGCTTCTCAAGATAGCAAGAGCAGCAAGCTCTCCGGTGGTGCAATCGCCGGCATCGCTGTCGGCGCCGCGGCGGCGTTGTTGGTGGCGCTCGCGGTGATCGTCCTCCTCTGTTTCAAGCGTGGGAGGAGAAAGGAAGGGAGACCAGCCGACGTCGACGAGGACGCGTCCCCGGTGTCGGTCACGGTGGCGAGGACGGACAAGGTCGAAGTGAAGCGGTCGCGGTCGCGCCCGTCGCAGCAGACGACGACGGCGAGCGGCGCCAAGAAGCTGGTGTTCGTCGGCGGCGAGCCGGACGTGCCCTACGACCTGGACACGCTGCTGCACGCGTCGGCCGAGGTGCTCGGGAAGGGCTGGCTCGGCACGACGTACCGCGCCACGCTCGAGGGCGGCGCCGCCGTGGTGGCCGTCAAGCGGCTCAGGGAGGCGCCCATCGCGGAGAGGGAGTTCCGTGACAGCGTGGCCGAGCTCGCCGCGCTCCGCCACGAGAACCTCGCGCCGCTCCGCGCCTACTTCTACAGCAGGGACGAGAAGCTCCTCGTCTCGGACTTCGTCGGCGCCGGAGCCCTCTCCTCCCTCCTCCACGGCGGCGGCGGCGCCGTGCGCCGCGCGCGCCTCGGCTTCACGTCGCGGGCGCGCATCGCGCTGGCGGCGGCGCGCGGCGTCGCGTTCATCCACGGCGCCGGCTCGTCCCACGGCAACATCAAGTCGTCGAACATCGTCGTCAACCGCACGCACGACGGCGCCTACGTGACCGACCACGGCCTCGCCCAGCTCCTCGGCGCCGCCGTGCCGCTGAAGCGGGTGACCGGCTACCGCGCGCCGGAGGTGAGCGACCTGCGCAGGGCGTCGCGGGAGGCGGACGTGTACAGCTTCGGCGTGGTGCTCCTCGAGATGCTCACGGGGAGGCCGCCGGCGAACGCGGTGCCGGGGTTCGACGGCGTCGACCTGCCGCAGTGGGTGCGCGCGGTGGTGCATGAGGAGTGGACGGCCGAGGTGTTCGACGCCAGCATCGCCGACGAGGCGCACGCGGAAGAGGAGATGATGCGGCTGCTAAAGCTCGCCGTCGAATGCACCGAGCAGCGGCCGGAGCGGCGGCCCACCATGGCCGAGGTGGCGGCGAGGATCGAGCACATCGTCGACACCGTCATCCGGAACGCCGACGTGGACGATTTCGACAGCGTTTCTCAGTAGTTTCAGTGACATTTTCTTTCTTTTTTTTCAGTTCATTGGTCCCAAAAATTGTAAAATTCAAAATTCTTCGTCATGATCATAGTTCATACCTCACAGAATTGATTTATTTCTTACCCTACTTTGCCTTCTGCTTATTAGTGTTTGGTGAATTCGGGTACATCTTGCTCATCGTCATGCTACCGATAGTTACAACCTGCACACGGTTTGGAACTGAAACTAAATTATACAAGTATTTGAAAACTATTTGGGAAATCACCAACTCACATGATTTCCAACTCCCAACAATCTGAAGAAGAGACTTTTTCTAAACGCGGGCTTATCTTGACATGGTCAGTGAGTCAATTCAGGCTGTTCGTCAGCAGCCTAAGATAACGGCTTGAAGACTTCAAAACTAGACTCGGTACTAAGAAATCAGAAGTGTCACCGTCCTGGTTGAGTACAGCTTTGCTGACCGGAGAAGGATGGCGAAATGAGAACGCAGATTACGGGTCGCAAAATTTGTTGATGGTTCAGTTGCCGGAAATGTGACAGATGGTGGCTAGAGGACTAGAGTAAACGCGGCAAATGTAGACACCAGCGAGATTTGTTGATGAAGCAGCTTAGAATAATTCTAGTTGGGTGAAGAACTCGAATTCTGCTTCACAATTTATATGGTGTAGCCGTGTAGGTTCAGAGCATATACGATGCCACTTTTATCCAAAAAAGTTCAAAGTAGTGGTCATCAAATTTGTATGTCAATGTGTTTTACATTAATATTTTGGAATGTATGTGCAGAGCTTAGATAGGTGTAGCTACATGCCTATTGTGGCTGTGTATATTTTTCGGGATGTAGAGGCCGTGTTTTATTTAATCTATTATTAAAAAAAGCTACATGCCTATTAGCTCCATTGTTGAGCTTATGCTTATGTATATAAGCCAAAATTTAAATTTTAAAACTTAGATTTAGAGTTGATTTTTTGAATTTTCCTCATAGTTTATTTTAAAATATTTTCTTTTAAATCGCTAAGGACACGTATATAAAAGTTTCACCAACAATTTTTTTTGTTGCTAATAAGCTGTACCAATAAGCGTAATCAAAAGCAAAAATATGAGGCTATATATCTGTTAGGCAGGACTGTACTAAATTCTCAAATAAAATAAATACGTACATTTTGCCTCCCTCAACTATAGCCTCGGACCCTCAGGCCGATTCGCAACGGTCAACCACAAACCAGACATGAGGACTCCCTCAACTATAAAAAATGGCTCATTTTGCCTTCTCAAGGGGTTTGGATGGTAGTTATGTCCTACGGCCAACGTGACACATACCCAGCCTTACCTAACGTGGTGCCTATGTAGAGCATACGTGTAATTGCAATCAACAAATAATAATAATAATAATACTAGTAGTAGTAGTAGATACTAAAAGAATTTATGGGACAGACAACTCTCTTTCTTTTCTTCCCCTCGCTCTGTAGGGCTGAGCTCGAGCTCAATCACCACCGCATGCTGGTGTCCCCTCCACCCTCTGTCTCATGCTCCATGCCACTGAGCCCCAAGTGCGCCTCTCCATCTAGCTCCATGACGACGATGGCTCCGAGCTCCATGTTAGTGGTGGCAGGAAGCAAGGAGAGAGGATATGTCTAGAGGGATCACTGGAGCAGCATTTTATTGTGGTTGTTCGTCCGCCTAAGCGGCTCGTCCCTGCCAGCCCGCTGATCTAGAGGGACAACCTATAACTATCTTTCCTTCCCGACGGCGGCCATGAGATGGGGCTTACATCACCGACATTACCACAACTATCTTTCCATCTCAACGGTGGCCACGCGATGGGGCTCGACACCACCACATTTAGCACTGTCGCCTTAGGGTGGTTGTGGCTCAATGGGGAGGAAGGGGGAAGAGGGGAGGGTGGTTGTGGCAACGAGGGCTTGGAGCCCTCGAGTGTGTATCATCGTGAAGGTTTTGCAGGAACAGCTAGAGTACACCGTCCGTCAACCTCAACCACCAGCACCACTACTTCTGTTTGCACTTGATCTCCGTTCTTTTCCTCCTGCCCAAGCCCCCAGGAAGACCAGCGAGGGGTTCTGACTATGCTAAACCAACAGAGCCACCGGGTCCACAGGGCGAAGACGGCAGTTGGCGGATTGGAAGAGGGTAGTGAGGGTGGAGTGGCCGTCACACTCTAGGCCTCGTCTTGCCGGCACACTCTTTGCCTCGGGCTTCACCTCTCCTTTGTCACCACCTTCTTGGGCTGCCTATCATCGATGAGACTATGAGCAAAGAGATAGGGATGAAGATGGGGCCATTGAGATTTTGTTTTCCTTATTAACTACAATAGCACGTAAAACACATCGTCGGATGAAAACCATGTTAATTTGCCATGTAGAACAAAACAATCATCCCACTCGTGAAGACAAAATGAGTCAATTTTAATAGTTGAGGGAGCCTACAGATAGGTTTCGCGGGTGAGAGATGCGAATTAGATTGGCTATAGTTGAGGGACGTAAGTTGGACGTTTCCCAATAAATGAACTGGGAGAGGGCGGAATAAAATGGGCTTTTTATCAAGAGAGCCCAGCTAAAATGGGTCTCTTGATAAAAAGCCCATTTTATCAAGACAGGTGGCCTACGACGGAACTACCGGTCTGCCAAACTCAGCATGCTACTGCTTGTAAACTGAACGTGCCATTTGCAGACAAGAAATAAGGAATAAGTTCACTTTAGGTCCCTCTATTTGTCGCCCAGTCCGATTTTGTCCCTTGGTCACGAAACCAGTGCAACTAAGGTCTCTCGACGGAAAACCCCAACCACGGAGGCCGTTGCCGACATCTCCCCGCCCGCGGCCACTATCAGCAAGAGCGGCTCCCCACCGAGGCCACCGCCGACATCTCCCTGTCCATGGCCACCATCAGCGAGAGCAGCTCCCTGTCGAGGCCGCCACCAACATCTCCCCTCCCGCAGCCGACAAGGAGGAGAGCGGCTCCCGGCCCTTGGCGCCCTTCTTGCCGCCAGCTTGCTCCGGCCGCCAGCCATTGACCGCTCCAGCGCTACCCGCCCTGCTATACCGGCCGACCACTCCGGCTGCCACCCGTCATTCTCCACTGACCGGGGAGAGAGAGAGAGGTTGACCGTAAAGATCGACCCCACTATTTTTTTATTATTATGTATGTGAAGCTGACATGTGGGTCCCACTGTTTTAATTATTTTTCCGAGATTGAATTACCATGTAAGCGCCATGTCAATACCACGTATGACGAAGACCTAGTCAAGGGAGCCACATCAGCAAAATCTGGGTATAATACTGCCGAGGGATCTCGTTTAAACGATTTCGTAAGTTGGAGGACTCATCGTACTCGGTTTTACGGCTAAGAGACGAAAATTGGACCGGGCGACAAATAGAGAGACCCAAAGTGAACTTATTCGAAGAAAAAACTATTAGGCCTCGTTTGCACGGTCATAATTCCAGCCCATCTATATATGTCGATATGTGTAGGCTGAAAACCAAAATTCTGCCCTGTATGCGTGGATTGGTCGGAGTTAAGTCCCATCCAGAAAGGCCTCAAGGAGCGGGTGGAAATTAAGTGTTGACCTGAGTTGTCACTTATATACTCCTACTATATGCGTGCAATGGTGAAAGCGTGACCAACATAGTTTCCAAGAGTATTTCTTTTAGCCTTCTTTTCTCATAAATGCTTTATCAATTTTAACACGTAAGACTCAACATTGTGCCACAACTTATAAACTTAGTGTAAATTAGTCAATCATGGGGAGGACCCAAGATTTTAAAGTTGGATATTCCTAATGTAAAGGAGCTAAATATTTTTTTTTTTGTGAATTGTCTAATATCTAGCAAAAATTTACTGCCAAAAGCATAATAGCATGTGTGAATTATCGAATTAGGCCACTAGACTAGTGTGAATTGGGCCATTAGAGAAGAGAGACGATGGAGCAAAGCCTAAAAAGATAGGTTTATTTGTTTTTTTATTTGAATGCACCCTTTTTTTTCGTTTTTTCATGCATGTATGTATTCCATATTGTACGTACGGACATACCGATTTTCTTTTGTAAATACTAGTAATAGTCAACATGCATAGCAGTGACGGTAGTGGCATAAGAGGGTGGACAAACTTAAACCAAAGTCATATACGGGAGGATCCATTTTTTAGTGGCGGCCAATTTGGAGTGACATATAAGGAGTTCTCTCAATAAATAAATAGTAGCCCCACATGTTAGTACTCCATCCGTTTTAGGTTATAAGACATTTTGATTTTGGTGAAAGTCAAACTGCCTTAAGTTTGACCAAATTTATAGAAAAAAGTAGTAACATTTTTAACCCAAGACAAATTTATTATGAAAATATATTCAATTATTGATTTGATGAAACTAATTAAATGTTATAAATATTACCCAGCAATGGTGGGAAGGATGTGATCCCCATACTATGCCTTGAGCTCCCTATCCACCTTCTGTAGCGGCACAATGACGGACCAGCCATCGGGACCCATGTGGCATTGACGTTACGCTTATGTGCCAATTCGATCCGAACAAATAAAAAAAACCATGAGGCCCACATGTCAGTTATTGCCACAAAATAATAAAAAAGGTGGGGCCTATGTGGTGGCTTTGAGCTCCAGCCACGCCCAAAGCCACCAATCCCAAGCTGACTGTCGTCGCCACCGTAGGTGCCATGTCAGCTAAAACCGGAGAAAATACCATCGAGAAATCTCGTTTGCACTGGTTTTGTAAGGTGGGGAATGTATTGTATCTGGTTTTGTGGTCCGGGGATGAATTTCAGACTCGGGGACAGATTGAGGGATCTAAAGTGAACTTATTTTAAATTGAAACATAGTCTTAAGTATAAAGTGGACCTTTCCAATCGGACAAATCTTTGGACAAAATCAGATCAGAGAAGGGCCCAATTCGAGGTGGCCCACATAACCTATCACAGGCCCACGACCCATGACGGTCCACTGTTATTGCTCCATCGATGGCGCACACGCCAAAACGGAAGAAAATATACAGTGGACCATATATGTTGTGGAAACTACCGTTAGATCGAGAAATAAATGTTCGAGAATCATCCACGTTATCACGCACAGTAAAATTTTTACTCACGAGTAAATCTGTGAGTAAAATTTTTACTCGTGATGACGTGAACAAATCTCAAGCGTCTATTATTTAATCTAACGGTAGTTTTCAAGTTTCCATCGTGTACGTGGTTTCCACCCCCATATTTTCCCCAAAACGGCGCACACCAAACGCCTCTCCTTGCACGGTTACACACAATGACACGCAAGCACGTTGACACGAAGGCTACATAGCTAGGAGCCTAGGACGACGCAGCGGCGGCGGCGGCAGCGTGCATTGTGCCGGCGACGTCGACGACGAAGCGGTACCTCACGTCGTTCCTCTCGAGGCGGCCGAGGGCGGCGTTGACGGCGTCCATGGCGACCACCTCGACGTCCGCGGCGATGCCGTGCTCGCCGGCGAAGTCCAGCATCGCCTGGCACTCGGCCACGCTGCCCACGCCGTTCCCGGCGACGCGCTTCCCGCCCTCGATGATGGCGTACGCGGGCAGCTGCAGCGGCATCGCCGGCGCGCCCACCACCACCATCTGCCCCTTGGGCTTCAGCAGCGACAGCAGCGGCACCAGCGGGTGCCCCGCGGACACCGTGTCGATGATCCCGTCCATCGTCGCCGCCGCCGCCGCCATTCCCTCGCCGTCGCGGCTCGACAGGAACGCGTCGGCGCCGAGCCGCCCCAGCGCCTCCCCCCGCTTCGCCGGCGACGAGCTGATCACCGTCACCTTCATCCCGAACGCCTTGCCGAACTTGACACCCAGGTGGCCCAGCCCGCCGAGGCCGACCACGCCGAGGTGCTTCCCGGGACCGTTCAGGCCGTACTCCACCATCGGGCTGTACACCGTCACGCCGGCGCACAGCAGCGGCGCCGCGCCGTCCGGCGGCAGGCTCGCCGGGACGCGCACCACGTAGTCCTGCCTCACGACCATGACGTCGGAGAAGCCGCCCTGGGTGGTGGCGCCGCCGTAGTCCGTGCCGTTCGACGTGATCACCATCGTCGGGCAGTAGTTCTCGTACCCCTTGCCGCAGCTGTCGCAGGCGCGGCACGAGTCGACGAAGTAGCCCACGCCCACCGTGTCGCCGGCCTTGAACTTTGTCACGCCGGCGCCGACGCCGGTGACGACGCCGACGATCTCGTGCCCGGGGACGACGGGGTACATGGCGTTGCCCCACTCGTTCTTGATGATGTGCAGGTCGGTGTGGCAGATGCCACAGTAGAGCACCTTGATCGTCACGTCGTCTTCCTGCTGAACCCTGCACCACACATCGCCGTCGCAGAAGTTCAGTGATGGCCATGGCAGGTCGGAACAAGGACGACGACGACGATGACAACGACGATGACGGTGAGCTCGAGACAGAGTTATATACTACCTCCATTCTAAAATGTTTGCTATCTAGGATGGGTCGATCAACGAATAGCCAGATCCTAGACAATATTCATAGATAGCAATATTTTGGGAAAGAGTAAGTAGTAGGTAATTATAACCTTCTTGTGAAGCTGAACGGTGAGAGGTGGCCAGAGGTGTCCCTCGCCGCCCAGCCGAGCGCCGCCGTGCCGTTGTGCTCCATTGATGACGATCGACCACTCCTTGCTAAGCTCTTCTTCCTCAGTAATCGATACTACTAATTGGTTTTGGATTCAGGAATCTGGGCGTGAAACCGGATTAAATAGACATCCAAAGAAGCTAATCTACACAATGGCGACGTCAGACAATACGATTGTATCTCGAGCTACTGTGCCATGTGAACAAATCAAGACCAAGCAATGGCCATTTTATTCTCCCGGTTTTGTACCACTACAACTAGTGTTAGTCAGGAGCTTGATACAGTAGAATACTCCCTCCGTTTTATATATAATAAGTCGTTTAATTTTTTTCTTAACTAAATATGTTTGTCCAAGTTTATAGAAAAATCTAGTAGTATTTTCAACACAAAACAAACATATTATTAAAAATATATTCAATGTTATATTTAATTAAAATGATTTGATATTTGAGATATTGACAAATTATTCTACAAATTCGGTTAAACCTAATAAAGTTTGACTAGAAAAAGGTTAAATGACTTATAATATGAAACCGAGGAAGTAGTACCTAATAGTGTTAGTCATGAGCTTGATACAGTAAAATATACTCCCTCAATTTCTAAATATTTGACACCGTTGACTTTTTAGCATGTCTTTAACCATTCGTCATATTCAAAAACTTTAGAGAAATATGTAAAACTATATATACACATAAAAGTATATTTAACAATGAATTAAATGATAGAAAAAGAATTAATAATTACTTAATTTTTTTTAAAAAAAGACATGTTTAAAAACGAAGGGAGTATCTCCGTAATCAATCGGAGAAAAACAGTCATCACCGACGCGGTCAATATCTCATCTATTTTCTTTGCAACTAGCCCTACTTGCTGCTGTCCTTAGCCGCCGGCTGCTGATCATGAGCCGTACGTTGGCTAGCTTACGGAATAAGCAAAACAACATATTTTAAAAGAAAAGTAATTTGGGAATAAAATTTTTATACGCGTGTTTTTAATGGTCCAAAAGCAAAGACTGAAAAATAAACATCGATGAAAAAACCTTAAAATCAGTCTAAATTTAAAACTGAAAATTTAAATTTTGGCTGATAAGTATAAGCATAAGTGAAAAGATAAGGCTCTTATTCGGCTCGTGCTGCGCTGGATCATGACATTTGACATTATCCAATGGTTTTATGATTACATAAGCTCTTACACATTTAACAGTGAAGGATTACTCCTAGCAGATTTTTTCCGGAGATGGTGACACTCAAAAGTTCAGAAGTTCTGCAACTCTGACCCAAGAAACTTTGAATTAAGCAGCATTCACTGTTGATGATATGATGCGCAGTAACATATGCAATGACGACTTATCAGCGATAAATCAAAACGCTTTCAGTCATTGTTTCCGGACAAAGCCAGTCGTGACTACTACTTCATTAATTATAGGAATAAATTAAATATTTCAAAAATAAACTTATAAATAGTAGCAATAAATAACTTAAAATAAATTATCGGTGCAGTAACGTGAAGAATTTTTTTATCAGAGAATATGGTTTTAAAGGTGCAGAACAAATAATTTCTGATAATAATCCGATAAACTAACTAAAAAATAGAGAATAATACGGTAAAGTGGCTTAAAAGAACATGGCACCATTTAACTGACCAAACCTGTCCTGCCACTCAAAAAGAAGAAAACTCATTAGCACATGATTAACTATTATAAAATTAAAAAATAGATTTATTTGATTTTTTTAAACAACTTCTGCATAGAAACTTTTTGTAAAAAAATACACAATTTAACTTTGAAAAACGTGTTAACGGAAAATGAGAAACTTTTTGTAAAAAAAATACACAATTTAACTGTTTGAAAAACGTGTTAACGGAAAATGAGAAAGATGAAGTTTAAAGTTGAGAAAAAGAAATGGGCCTAAAGAAAGAGAAAGTAGGACATATTATGGCATTTTAATATCCAAAATGGAAAGGGAACGTGATCATGACTAATAACCTATCCTATAAAAAAAAGTTCATCAAAAGATTGAGCAATATGAGCAACTTACACTTAAACAATGTGGCCTATCATCGTTTCTTAATAAGTACAATTAACTAGCATGACTAATTAAAATTAGGGGTGAAAACGTACAGAAATTTTCTAGATCTCCTGGTGTTTTCGGTTTGCGCCAACCATTTTAGTTGGTATAAGTAATTGTCGGTGTCGGAAATGGAAACAGTAATATCTTCTGGAAATGGTAGCAGAAATAGGATGGAGATTTTTCCGTCCGTTTTGTCGGTAACCATATTTGTCAAGTAATTTCCGTTAAAATTCCAAAAGTTCCTCGACGGTACAACTAGCACAACCTATCGAAAGCCCATGAATGAAATAAGCCTAGTAGGCTTGCAGAGGAAAGGGAAGTGGTCAGAGGAAAACGTTGTTAACTCTAAGGCATAGCATGTGGACTTTGCTGAACTTTGATTTTCTCAACTTATCGATTTTGAAGTATTGTTGAACTTTGTTTATATTGTTCGTCAAACTTATTATCATATCAATAATCATCATATAACGGTGTTATGTGGAGCGTTATGATGCAAGAATGAAGTTACAAAGTCATCTTCATGCATAGTTAAATGTGTGATTATGCCACACTCCATTGTTTTCAACATGAATTTTCGACTTCCGTCCAATATCGGTAGACCCTGTTCCGATGGTTCCGTTTCCAATATACCAATATTACCGACATCATTACCGTTTTCGGGTCTACCGTTCCGACTCCATTTTAAAGAAAAAGAGATATGAAAATGAAAATGGTAAGGGACTTTCTGATCATTTCCAACTGTTTTCATCCATCGAGAATATAGTTTTAATGGTGCAGAGCAAATAATTCCTTATAATATTCTGATAAAGTAACATAAAAGTAGAGAATAATACGGTGAAGTGGCTCAAAGGAACATGGCACCATTTGGCTGACCAAACCTGTCCTACACTCCTGCTACTCAGTAGTCAGGACAATCTACAAAGGTTAATAATAGTTTAGAGAGTGCTACGCATCGGACGTCCAGAGATTTGCAAATATCCGGACGATGTTGCAATATATGTTAAATAAATGTTGCAATGTTTCATCGCTCGAAAAAAAATGTTTCAACATGAAATCTCCGAATGATGTTTCAATGTATGTTAAATGAATGTTGCAATGTTTTATCACTCGAAAAAAAAAGTTTCAACATGAATTGTTCCTTAATGTTTCATCTTTCATCGAAGAATGTTTCACCGCTTTATTGAAGATGTTTCTATCGAATGCAACACTCAAGAACATCGTATGCAACAAGAAAAACCCAATATGTGGAACATCCAAAGAAACCAAATGCAACATCTAATACTGATTTAAGAAACATCCAGAAAAGACGGATTGCAACATCACGAACACACTATGTGCAACAAAAATACATGTAGTGTGCAACAATTCTCGCTAGCTAGTTCGACGTTACCACAAGCCTCATCACCTTTGCCACCGACCACAGAGCCCTCCTCCCTCTTCACTTCGCATTAAATGAATGTTGCAATGTTTTATCACTCGAAAAAAAAAGTTTCAACATGAATTGTTCCTTGATGTTTCATCTTTCATCGAAGAATGTTTCACCGCTTTATTGAAGATGTTTCTATCGAATGCAACACTCAAGAACATCGTATGCAACAACAAAAACCCAATATGTGGAACATCCAAAGAAACCAAATGCAACATCTAATACTGATTTAAGAAACATCCAGAAAAGACGGATTGCAACATCACGAACACACTATGTGCAACAAAAAGACATGTAGTGTGCAACAATTCTCGCTAGCTAGTTCGACGTTGCCACAAGCCTCATCACCTTTGCCACCGACCACAGAGCCCTCCTCCCTCTTCACTTCGCATGGTAGCAGCAGCGTGCCACGGGATGACCACGACCACCAGCGGTAGCTCACAATGGCGCACCACGAGAGGGAGCTGGTCGACGAGGTGGACGTGGAGGCGAGAGGAGGAGGAGGACGGCAGCGAGCGGCGGCAGCGGCAGCGGCGGGGGAGAGGATGAGGTTGACGTGGTCGTGCCTAGCCATGGCAGTGCTGCTGGTGTGGTGCGCGGTGGTGTTCCACCCGGCGCACGCGCGAGCAGCTGTGGATGGTGCTCGGCGGCCTCGTCCTCCTCGGCACCGCGCTCGTCGCTTGGCTCTCCCTCTTCACCTCTGGCAAGTGCGGCCGCCTCGGAGCCTCTGCGCCGTCCAGGTCGCCGCCGAGAGATAACTACTGTCGAGTGTGGTTGGGGATGAGGAAGAATGAGATAAGGTTGGGGGAAGGTTTTGAGTATGGGTCCCATATACGACCTTCCAGAGTTTCGTCCATATCGGACGTAAGATACAAAGCGTTTTTTAATAGTTTATATACCGAATCATATAGTAACTATAAGTGTGTGGTTAGCTATTTAGAAAGAGAAAGTAGGACAAATTATGGCATTTTTAATATCCAAAGTGGAAAGGGAATGTGATTATGTCCAACCTATCCCATAAAAAAAGTTCATCAAAAGATTCAGCAATATGAGTAACTTAGGGTCTGCGTTTGGGGAAGATTCTAGCTACTGCAGCTTCTCCCAGAATCAGAAACTCTCCAAACAGTTCAGCTTTTGATCCAGATTATAAGAAGCTATAGTTGTAGAATCCATGAAATGAACTATAAACCAGAAGCTGGGAAACCTAGCTTTTCCAGATTCTGATAAGCTAGCTACCAAATAGCTGCTTCTCAGAATCTCAAGCTATCCCAATTCCCAAATAGACCTTAGACTTAAACAATGTGGCCTATCATCATTTCTCAATATGTACAATTAATTAGCTCGACTAATTAATAACCAAGTGATGGAGACATATGCTCCACTTATTTCTTACTCCATTTCGTAGTAGTTTGCACATCACCAAACATTCAAGGCCACTGACACACAACAAGCAAGCTAGGCGGCGCCGGCGCCGTCGACACAAGCAAGCAAGCAAGCCGGCGAGCTTTATATCTTGGCGTCGCCGGAGCCGGCGAGGCTGCTGCCGGCAACGTCGATGACGAAGCGGTAGCGGACATCGTTCTTCTCCAGCCGCTCCATCGCCGTGTTGACGTAGTCCATCTTGATGACCTCCACCTCGGCAGTGATGCCGTGCTCGCCGGCGAAGTCGAGCATGGCCTGGCAGTCCCTGATGCCGCCGACGCAGTTGCCGGTGATGCCCTTCCCTCCGGGCACGATGGCGTACGCCGGCAGCTCCAGCGGCCTGGTCGGCCCGCCGACGAACACCATCTGCGCCATCGGCTTCATCAGCGAGAACAGCGGCGCGATCGGGTGCCAGGCCGACACCGTGTTGAGGATCCCGTCCATGGTGGCCGCCGCCGCCGCCATCTGGCCCGCGTCGCGGCTGACGAGGAACTCGTCGGCGCCGAGGTGCTCCAGTGCCTCCTGCCGCTTCCCCGGCGACGTGCTGATGACGGTGACGCGCATCCCGAACGCCTTGGCGAACTTGACGGCGACGTGGCCGAGCCCGCCGAGGCCGACGACGCCGACGTGCTTCCCCGGCGCGTTCAGGCCGTGGATCACCATCGGGCTGTACACCGTCACGCCGGCGCACAGCAGCGGCGCCGCGCTGTCCAGCGGCAGCCCCGCCGGCACGCGGAGCACGTAGTGCTCGTTGACGACGATGGCGTCGGAGAAGCCGCCCTGGGTGGCCGCGCCGCCGCCGTGGTCGTGGTCGACGCCGTTGCAGGTGGTTACCATCTTGGCGCAGTAGTTCTCGTACCCATTCCCGCAGCACTCGCAGCCGCGGCACGACGCGACGAAGTAGCCCACGCCCACCGTGTCGCCGGCCTTGAACTTGGTCACGCCGGCGCCGACGCCGGTGACGACGCCGACGATCTCGTGGCCGGGGACGACGGGGTACATGGCGTTGCCCCAATCATTCTTGACGATGTGCAGGTCAGTGTGGCAGATGCCGCAGTAGAGCACCTTGATGGTGACGTCATCGTCCTTCTGAGCCCTGAAATTTTTTTTAGTCAGCAGAAGCAGATAAGATTATCCACTAGACAGATTAGCCGCAAAAGTGACAGTTCATAGCCTCATACAGTAGCAAATTGAACACTACTCCAGATTATAGAATATAATTTACTGCCAAATTAATCAAAAAGTGCATAGATCAAGTGAAAGACTATTAAAACTTTCAGATAATGTAAAATAAAGAATCGGCTCTGGTTCTTGACTTGTTTGACTGCTGATTTTTAACTGACTGACACTTGTATTGATCTGACAGCTAAACTATCTCGATCTATCCATTCTCCTAGCTATAGGATCTGAATCTTGAAACAACTCATCCACACAGAAACAGAGAGACAAGGCATCTTCTCCAACTCCAAAAATCATGGCGAAAATTCTCACACGAGAACAAACAAAACGGTGAGAGTTCTCAGTGACAGAGCTCAGAAGCTCACTGACCTCCTGGAGAAGTTGTACGGGGAGAGGACGCCGGAGTCGTCCCTGGCCGCCCAGCCGACAGCCGCCTTGCCATGCTCCTCCATCCCCTGCTCCGCCGCACTCGCCCTCGCCCTCTGCAGGTTTCTCGCCGGCGACGAGGTGGTGATGGTCACGGCGGTCGCAGCAGCAGCAGGTGAAGTGCTGCTGAGTTGCTGAAGAAGAAGCTTGCTGCTGGTGCTGGAGAATGGCAAGCGAGTGATTGCGAGTCCACCGGAGGAAGAGGGGAAGGTGAGACGCGAGGTGGTGTGCGTGCGAAAATGACGTGACATAACAGCTGCTTGGAAAAAATCCTAGCAACATGTAATCGTGGTGCACTGTATGTAGTCCAGTATGGGAGGAGGTGATGGGAACAGGGGATCGAATTCGTGACCTCAACTACTGTCTATTTCCGCCGTCAAATAAAAAACTAACATATTACTCAACATATCTATGTCCAAATTTATTGTATTAGAATGTATCATATCACGTCCAATTCGTCTTTTTTTTTACGGAGGGAGTAGTCTGCAAATGATTGAATGATTTTTTTTTTGAAAGGAGGGCAAAAGTTTTGTCTCGTATATTGATAAAGATGGAGAAAATACAGAGCAACAAAAATATGTATAGGGCTAGTCCAAAGAACTAAATCCATAAAAAGTGAGGTTTAAGTGATATCTCCTAAGATTCCAAACTCTTGAAGGTTTGAGGCTCCTGCTTTGACCTATGCCCGACCTTCCTCCTTGATCTTGGCGAGGATGAATGCCGGTTGACTGATTTTTGTTATCATTGTTCGAGTGTACGGACAAATGAGTTAGCTAATATAAAGTTGGAAATGGATTCGTATAGCTTTTTCGAGAAATTCATATATGTACTTTTTATTAATGAAAACCGTAATGTTTATGAGCCCGTGAAGCATGTCGCATTAATATGCTTTTCCATTCCTTTAAAATAAAGAAAAAAGAAAAGAAGAGTTTCTTTTAAGATGACTCCTTAAAATAACGTGGAGTTCGCTGGTGCTATTGGTTTATGTAATGTTGACTATAAGATTATTAGAAAAAAATATAATTTAGGAGTAAATTATTTCATTTGGATGTCATTAGCGAGATAAAAACCAATAGTTAAAATAAACTATCACGAAAAAAAAACTATTCTAAATTTTGACCACGGCTTATAAGCTGTAGGCAACCGATGGGAGCCTTCTTCAGTTCTTCTCAAAAAAAAAAAAGATATGTTGCCCTTTCAAATTCGCACCTTAATTTGTACTAATACTCCATTCGGTCCAAACATCATGTATCATTGATTGGAAAAGTCTAAATATCGTTCTAACTTTTTGATTGAAAGTCCATCTAGTCTCGTATACTTTTGAAATCGGATATTCAACCCCTGAGCTATACAATATTGTATATCGTTTACGTAACACTCTAAGTATGTTGGTTTTGCAGGGTGGTTTTTATTCTAGATTTGTATGTATGTCGGATGATTTTGACTACATGGTATATGAATTGTTAATATATCTTCAAATCTTCACCAAAATCTTTCGTTTTGAACCCTATTTTTTTGATCTCTTTTTTACAAATGGATCGATGTAAATATAATACTAAGTAATATATCATTATAGAATAGAAATTAATGAACGATGGTTGAGGATATGTAAACAAGCTATATTAGTTATTCAAAACCACTTATTTAAGATTCTAAATACCTAGTCACTATCCAAAACCATTTTAGGGGTAATTTGAATGGTATTATAAAATTTAGGGGTTGAATGTTCGAATTTAAAATTCATGATATTAGACCTATTTCTCTACCAAGTTTAGGGGGTAAAAGATTTTTTTTTTCATCATTGATTAGATGAAACAACACTGATGATGAAAGGCCTCAACTCTGCTGCACATGTGCCGGGCAATAATTATGCCTGTCTGTCTTCGTTGATTACGTTGGATTTATAAGAAAGGATCCAACTCAGCTTTGTTGAGACCAAATACTAAAGGCTAAAGCATGCGAAAACATAAGGACTGAAATGTACTCATCCATCTACTTTTAATAGTCATATTTTCAAATAATAATTTTCTCAGATTTAATGCGTGACTCTCCCTTCTTCCACGCAAGATTGGCTATATGGACATCGAGAAATGTAAATATTAATGAATCGCTTGTTTACGAGAAATGACTAGTAGTATGTTTAAATAGATGATAAGTAAAATTACTTATCTTTGTTTTGTGTACCAAGATGGAGAGAGTAATACGTACGTTTGGGCCCCGAGGGCATGAGCGCAAAACAAACCAAAGCATCGATATATAAGCAAAAGCGACTGTGTCGGCATTGGAATCCATTTGGGTTGGGACGCACGCGACGATTTTTCTTCCGGCTTTGTGGCTGTCCTTCCATGACAGTTGCGTCCGAGTATCTGATCGGGAGGATCAAGACAAAACAGTAGAGTAGATGATAGTTTTTTTTACCGTGTAGAGTATACCTTCGAGATAAACGTATATTTTCTCGCTTTACGTCAGGGCACCTCAAAATAATTAATTTAAGTTTCTTTTCATACTAGTCTATGAAATCGCACATTCGCGCGATCGACTCTAACCATCTCGTTGTATGTTATGTTTATAAAATATATGAATAATATTAGTGAAATGAAGAATTTACCATCAATATAATTGTAGTTCGTACAACTGTAACCACCCTATCTCTCTATGCAAACAAAATGACACACGCTTGGCGGCTGAAGCTTAAAAAAATATAGCTCTTTTTTCCTTGCACATTGTTTGTTAAGTGTTATTACCTCTATTTTTTAATATATAACCACCATTGATTTTTCTACAAACATTTTATCATTTGTTTTATTCAAACCTTTTTTGCAAATAAAAATATTTAATTTATTTAAAAAATATTTGACGATAAATCAAGTCACAATAAAATAAATGATAATTAAAAGAGTTTGAATAAGACAAATTGTCAAAGATATCTTAAAAAAAATTAACGATATCATATATTAAAAAGGAGGTTATACAATTTCGAATTTTAATTGATAATAGAATTGTTAGGTATAATTATACACACGCATTAGAAGAGAAAATCCATGAAATGCCATCGACAAGAACCCTAATCCCAGAAATACCATCGACGAACGTAACTTCCAAGAAATGCCATCATACAAGCCTTTCTCTCCTAGAAATGATATCGCCGTCAATCTGCCGTTGATTGCACACCGTTATAATCGTAAGAATGACCAAATTGCCCTCAATTCAAAATATACCATCCCAATTCACACACTCAAAAAAAATAAAATGGAAAAAACACCACAGCGGCTCCTATATGCGCAGGGCGCGACAGCCCAGCGCGGCATCCTGGCGGCGCGACGTGTGCTGCTCTTCGGCCGACGCAACCAAAAACTAAAATGTAGAGGATACTCTTGCGAATCTGTACATGGTGACCACATTGCCGGAGATGGACGGAATCGGCATCGGTGTAAATGCGGGCGGCGGTGGGTATTAGGCTATAGGTGCAAAAGGAAGTCGAGCTCGGGTTAGGCCTACTTCATACGTGCATGTGTGCTTAGAGCAGGTACAATAGTAGGCTATTAGCCAGCTATAAACATATTTTAATGAGATAAACGATGAGAGAGAAGAGCAGCGGGCTACAGATTTGTAGCCAGCTGCAGAACGGACTCCAAGACGCAATGTGTATATGGCAGGTGTGACCATATATTAATAGTATAGTAAGCAACTATTGTATGAATTGGCTATTAGATTGGCTATAAATGAATTGGAGCTAGTAGTGGGCTATACTATGGAACTTGCTCTTATGGGACTCGAAGATACTCACCAAGTATCTAGCCAAAGCAGTAAGAGCTCCAGCAAGGTCATGGCAATAGAAGGACATGGCGGCGGCGGCGGAAACAACACGATGACGACGCCGGCTTCCCTTAGCCTCCCAGCTGCAAAATGGAAGTGCATGCGAAGCTTCTGAGGTCCTAGGGATGACACCTGCACGGGGAATCGGATGGTGGCTCACTGGAGAAGGAGGATGCCAAGGTGGTGCTCGGCGGCCGGAGTTGGGGAAGACGAAGTCGATCTCCCAGCTTGCTCCACCGATCTTGGTGGTTCTTGGGGCGTTTTGCAGAGGGGGATGAGGCGACCCTTCACGACGCAATGGCTTTGCTCGGGGTGGACGGGTTCGGCCGGGCGACGATGATGCCAAAGCGGCGGCGAAGACCAGTGCGCGCTCCAGAGCACTGTGGGCATGATCGCGTTCCCGTCGATCGGCTGCACGGAACGAGAGCGTGTCAAAAGGTTATTTGCTCAGCATGCATGGTAAGGTGAACAAGGAACGAGAAAGAGATAATGGCGAGCGCGGCTTGACGATGAACGGCAACGCCTCCTTCTCGGCGGCCGACGATGAGGAGGAATTTTGGACTAAGGGTAATTTGGTCAAATTTATGGTTGCAACGGTGTGAATGAACGGTGTGTTGACAGCGATGGCATTTCTGGAAGAAAAATGATTGTACGATGGCATTTTCGGGAAGTTGCGCTTGTTGATGTTATTTCTGGGATTAGGGTGCTTGTCGATGGCATTTCATGAATTTTCTCTAATTGGAAATATTACAACACTATTATTTTATGGACCATTTTTCTGGTTATACGGAAGTTAGGGGTTTTCAACATTTTTAAAAATTGGTGTATTTGCTTTGTTAGAAGATAGTTAAAATTATATAAGGAGCAATAGAAAAACCATTGGTATCCAATTGTTTATTTTTTGTTTTTTGATTGATGAGTAGTATGAAAGCTCGTGCTTCTACAGCAACATAGGCTATGTTTAGTTCGTGTCCCAAAGTTTTTTTTTTAAGTATACGGAAACACATTTGAAGTATTAAACGTAGACTAATAACAGAACAAATTACAGATTCCGTCTGTAAACTGCGAGACAAATCTACTAAGCCTAATTAATCCGTCATTAGCAAATGTTTACTGTAGCACCATATTGTCAGATCATGGCGTAATTAGTTTCAAAAGATTCATTTTGTGATTTACATGCAAACTATGTAATTAGTTCTTTTCCTCCACATTAATGCTCTATGCATGTGTCCAAACATTTGATGTGACGGAAAAGTTGAAAGTTTAAAGAAAAAAGTTTGAATCTAAACACGACCATATTTGCTTTAAACAAAATTAATTCCTATGGAGTATTTGAGGAGGCGGCTTGCAGCTGGTAGTGTTGGTAGAGTTGCAGTACCTACGACTTCCATCTTCTTTTTTTCATATCCTTTTTCCCAACAAGACCTGCGGTGTAGATGTTTTGGGGGACTTCTCTCCATTCCCTCTATTGACCGGAGGAGTATAATTTATTTTTCACCTTCTTTTAACATGGTTCTTGTATCTCGTCCTTGTTTTGTGTTCTCTCTAATCTAACGGTTCATGTTAGGATGTGTCACATCCCTCCAAAATCCCTTATATTATAGGACGGAGGGAGTACTTAGCTCTTAAACGATACGTTTTTTTATTAATAAAAATTACATATACGAATTTCTCGAAAAGCTATACGAATCCATTTTCAACTTTAACAATAGCTGATTCATTATCCATTTGTACGTATGTACATTCGAACAATGATAACAAAAAATCATTCAACCATTTTCCAGACCATATGGTAGTTGAGGTCACGAGTTCGATCCCCTGTTCCCATCACCTCCTCCCATACTGGACTACATACAGTGCACCACGATTACATGTTGCTAGGATTTTTCCAAGCAGCCGTTAATATTATTCATATATTTTTATAAACTTACTCCCTCCATTTCAGATTATAAAATGTTTTCACTTTAATCTAGTCAAACTGTTTAAACTTGACTAAGTTTATAGATTTTTTTGTAATATTTATAATACTAAATTTAGTTTAATCAATAATTGAATATATTTTCATAATAAATTTGACTTAGGTTAAAAATGTTACTACTACATTTTTCTATAAATTTAATCAAACTTAAAACAGTTTAATGTTGACCAAAGTCAAAATGTCTTGGAACCTAAAACGAAACGGAGGGATTAACATACAACATGTAATCGCTGCTAACGGCTGCTTGGAAAAATCCTAGCAACGGCCCGTTATGTCACGTCATTTTCGCACGCACACCACCTCGCGTCTCACCTTCCCCTCTTCCTCCGGTGGACTCGCAATCACTCGCTTGCCATTCTCCAGCACCAGCAGCAAGCTTCTTCTTCAGCAACTCAGCAGCACTTCACCTGCTGCTGCTGCGACCGCCGTGACCATCACCACCTCGTCGCCGGCGAGAAACCTGCAGAGGGCGAGGGCGAGTGCGGCGGAGCAGGGGATGGAGGAGCATGGCAAGGCGGCTGTCGGCTGGGCGGCCAGGGACGACTCCGGCGTCCTCTCCCCGTACAACTTCTCCAGGAGGTCAGTGAGAAAATTTTTACCGTGATTTTGTAGTTGGAGAAGATGCCTTTTCTCTCTGTTTCTGTGTGGATGAGTTGTTTAAAGATTCAGATCCTATAGGCTATAGCTAGGAGAATGGATAGATCAAGATAGTTTAGCTGTCAGATCAGTACAAGTGTCAGTTAGAAATCAGCAGTCAAAGAAGTCAAGAACAAGAGCCGATTCTTTATTTTACATTATCTGAAAGTTTTAGATGGTTTTTCACTTGATCTATGGACTTTTGATTAATTTGGCAGTAAATTATATTCTATAATCTGGAGTAGTGTTCAATTTGCTACTGTATGAGGCTATGAACTGTCACTTTTAAGGCTAATCTGTCTGATGGATAATCTTATCAGCTGCTGCTGCTGACAAAAACATTTCAGGGCTCAGAAGGACGATGACGTCACCATCAAGGTGCTCTACTGCGGCATCTGCCACACCGACCTGCACGTCGTCAAGAACGATTGGGGCAACGCCATGTACCCCGTCGTCCCCGGCCACGAGATCGTCGGCGTCGTCACCGGCGTCGGCGCCGGCGTGACCAAGTTCAAGGCCGGCGACACGGTGGGCGTGGGCTTCTTCGTCGGGTCGTGCCGCACCTGCGACAGCTGCGGCAAGGGGTACGAGAACTACTGCCCGACGATGGTGATCACGTCGAACGGCAAGGACTACGGCGGCGCGGCCACCCAGGGCGGCTTCTCCGACGCCATCGTCGTGAACGAACACTACGTGCTCCGCGTGCCGGCGGGGCTGCCGCTGGACGGCGCGGCGCCGCTGCTGTGCGCCGGCGTGACGGTGTACAGCCCGATGGTGATCCACGGGCTGAACGCGCCGGGGAAGCACGTCGGCGTGGTCGGCCTCGGCGGGCTCGGCCACGTCGCCGTCAAGTTCGCCAAGGCGTTCGGGATGCGCGTCACCGTCATCAGCACGTCGCCGGGGAAGCGGCGGGAGGCGCTGGAGCACCTCGGCGCCGACGAGTTCCTCGTCAGCCGCGACGCGGGCCAGATGGCGGCGGCGGCGGGCACCATGGACGGGATCCTCAACACGGTGTCGGCGTGGCACCCGGTCGCGCCGCTGTTCGCACTGATGAAGCCGATGGCGCAGATGGTGTTCGTCGGCGCGCCGACCAGGCCGCTGGAGCTGCCGGCGTACGCCATCGTCCCGGGAGGGAAGGGCATCACCGGCAACTGCGTCGGCGGCATCAGGGACTGCCAGGCCATGCTCGACTTCGCCGGCGAGCACGGAATCACCGCCGAGGTGGAGGTGATCAAGATGGACTACGTCAACACCGCGATGGAGCGGCTGGAGAAGAACGACGTCCGCTACCGCTTCGTCATCGACGTCGCCGGCAGCAGCCTCGGCGGCTCCGGCGACGACAAGATATAAAATAAAGCTCGCCGGCGCCGCCTAGCTTGCTTGTTGTGTGTCAGTGGCCTTGAATGTTTGGTGATGTGCAAACTAGCTACGAAATGGAGTACGAAATAAGTGGAGCTTATGTCTCTATCACTTCGTTATTAATTAGTCGAGCTAGTTAATTGTACTTATTATTGAGAAATGATGATAGGCCACATTGTTTAAGTCTAAGTTGCTCATATTGCTGAATCTTTTGATGAACTCTTTTTTAAAAAGAGGATAGGTTGTTAGTCATGATCACGTTCCCTTTCCATATTTTGGATTTTAAAATGCCATAATTTGTCGTACTTTCTCTTTTTAAATAGCTAACCACGCACTTGGGGTAATAGCAGTGCGGCTACTGCATTTGAAGAGCCAAAGTCATCAGCCAGGCTAGAAACATTATAAGAAACACTATCCATAATGCATACGATCTACTTTATTCTTCACGGTACATGATAGTGGGTCCCACCCATTCTCTCTCCTCACTTTTCATCTCTCCTCTCTCTCTTCCCTTTCCTTTCTCCACCAACCATAGGCCTCCTCCTTCGGCTACCCCGCCGCCGGCGCCCCTATCCCCCTTCGTCGCTCTCCCTACCACTGACATCGGCGGATCGAAGTAGCGACGAGCTCGGAACCGCGTGCATGCGTGGATGGCAAGGAGCTTGGGGCGTATCTGGAATGTCGACGCGTCCTTCTCGGCAACGATGCCTGGGCGAAGAGGTGATTGAAGCCGCGACGACGCCGAGCAGAGCAGCGACAGCGCTAGGCGGAGTGGCGGCGGGGCAGCCAGATGCCCGGATCCAGCCCATGGCAGCTCCCGTTTCCCACCATTGCCGGTGTAGCTCCCCTTCCCCGACCGCCGCAGCAGCTCTCCCTCCTCTTCGCTGCCCCCCTCCCCGCCGGCGCCTCTCAACTCCCAGACGCCACTCAAGCTCAATTCGACGGCCCGTGGCAACGGCCGCCTCTCCCTCTACTGAGCTCTCTAGATCCGGTGTGGTGGCTCGATAGCGTGGCGGTGGTTCAACGCAGCTCAACGGCACAGCGGTGGCATCTCAAAGACGATGATGACGGCGACTCCCTGGTATGCCTGCCCCCTTGCCTCGTTCTCTCTTTCTCCGCCCTGGCCACCGTGCTCTCTTTCCCTAAAGAATCACTAACGCATTTTGATGAGGAACGCGGGATCAACTTTGCCTCCGCTTTTCTCACTTGGGCACGGGAGAGATCGATGTGGCTGAGAATCTTCGACGTGGAATGCTGGGGCTGAATGCTACATGTGTATTGTGAATGGCCTTATAGTTACTATATGATTCAGTATATAAACTATTATTATCCTGACTCCTCAGTGGCAGGACATGTTTGGTATGTCAAATGGTGCCATTGAGCCACTTCACCGTACTCCTCAGTATTATTTTCTACTTTTCAGTTACTTTATCAGATTAATATTAGGAATTATTTGCTCTACACCTTTAAAACCATATTCTCGGAAGAAAAATCTTCACTTTATTGTATAGATAATTTATTCCAAGTTATTTATTGCTACTATTTATAAATTTATTTTAAAATATTTAATTTATTCCAATAATTAATGAAGTAGTAGTATGCATGTCTCTGTACTCCATCAGAATTCAGACACGACTGGCTTTGTGCGCCGGAAACGATGAATGAAAGCGTTTTGATTTATCATCGCTGATAAGTCATATTAGTATGTTGCTGCGCATCATATCATCAACAGTGCATATGCTGCTTAATTCAATGTTTCTTGTGTCAGAGTTGCAGAACTTCTGAAGTTCTGAGTGTCACCATCTCCGGAAGAAATCTTCTAATCCTTCACTGTTCAATGTGTAAGCTTATGTAGTTATAAAACCTTTGGATAATAATGTCAAATGTCATGATCCAGCGCAGCACGAGCTGAATGAGCCAACAGCTCATGATTAGCAGCCGGCGGCTAAGGAGAGGAGCAAGTAGGGCTAGTTGCAAAGAAAATAGGTGAGATTGTGACCGCGTCGGTTGATTATTGTTTTTCTCCGATCTTGAAGAGATTATTAAGATATATTTTACTGTATCAAGCATTCAAGCTCCTGACTACGTTCCTCTCCTTTGGGAGCTAATCTCACCGACATATAAAACAGAACAACTCATTAGCGTATAATTAGTTAAGTACTAGTTTTTCTTTTGAAAAATAGATTAATATGATTTTTAAAAGTAATTTTTAATATAGTTTTTTTTTAAAAAAACGTAAAGCCGTTTAACAGTTTGGGAAGCGTGCGTACGAAAAGAGAGAAGGGTGAGTTGGGAAAGAAAAAAAAACATAGCCTAACACTATTTAAGGTAATAGGTATACAAAGCCGGGAGAAAAAAAAATGGCCATTGTGTTTTGTCTTGATTTGTTCACATGGCACAGTAGTTAGCTCGAGATGCCATGGTACTGTCTGACGTCGCCTTTGATTGTGTAGATTAGCTTCTTTGGATGTCTATTTAATCCTGTATCACGCCCAGATTCCTGAGTCCAAAACCAACTACTGATAGTCTAATAGTATCGATCACTGAGGAAGAAGAGCATAGCAAAAGAGTGGTCGATCGTCATCAATGGAGCACGACGGCACGGCGGCGCTCGGCTGGGCGGCGCGGGACGCCTCCGGCCACCTCTCACCGTTCAGCTTCACAAGAAGGTCATAATTAACTACTACTTCCTCCGTCCTAAAATGTTGTTAACTAGGATTTGTCTAGATTTGTTGTCTTAGGAATCCCATCATAGATAGCAACATTTTAGGATGGAAGTAGTATATATCTCTGTCTTGTGCTCACCGTCGTCGTTTCGATCTGCCATGGGCATCACTGAACTTTGCGACGGTGATGTGTGGTGCAGGGTTCAGGAGGAAGACGACGTGACGATCAAGGTGCTCTACTGCGGCATCTGTCACACCGACCTGCACACCATCAAGAACGAGTGGGGCAACGCCATGTACCCCGTCGTCCCCGGCCACGAGATCGTCGGCGTCGTCGCCGGCGTCGGCGCCGGCGTGACCAGGTTCAAGGCCGGCGACACGGTGGGCGTGGGCTACTTCGTCGACTCGTGCCGCGCCTGCGACAGCTGCGGCAAGGGGGACGAGAACTACTGCCCGACGATGGTGATCACGTCGAACGGCACGGACTACGGCGGCGCCACCACCCAGGGCGGTTTCTCCGACGTCATGGTCGTGAGGCAGGACTACGTGTTGCGCGTCCCGGCGAGCCTGCCGCCGGACGGCGCGGCGCCGCTGCTGTGCGCCGGCGTGACGGTGTACAGTCCGATGGTGGAGTACGGCCTGAACGCCCCCGGGAAGCACCTCGGCGTGGTCGGCCTCGGCGGGCTGGGCCACCTGGGCGTCAAGTTCGGCAAGGCGTTCGGGATGAAGGTGACGGTGATCAGCTCGTCGCCGGCGAAGCGGGAGGAGGCGCTGGAGCGGCTCGGCGCCGACGCGTTCCTGTCGAGCCGCGACGGCGAGGGGATGGCGGCGGCGGCGGCGACGATGGACGGGATCATCGACACGGTGTCCGCGGGGCACCCGCTGGTGCCGCTGCTGTCGCTGCTGAAGCCCAAGGGGCAGATGGTGGTGGTGGGCGCGCCGGCGGCGCCGCTGCAGCTGCCCGCGATCGCCATCATCGATGGCGGGAAGCGCGTCGCCGGGAGCGGCGGGGGCAGCGTGGCCGAGTGCCAGGCGATGCTGGACTTCGCCGGCGAGCACGGCATCGCCGCGGACGTCGAGGTGGTCGCCATGGGCGACGTCAACGCCGCCCTCGGCCGCCTCGAGAGGAACGACGTGAGGTACCGCTTCGTCATCGACGTCGCCGGCACCCTGCACGCCGCCGCCGCGCCGTCCTAGGCTCCTAGCAATGTTGCCTTCGTGTCAACGTGCTTGCGTGTCATTGTGCGGTCGTGTGTGTAACCGTGAAAGGAGAGGCGTTTGGTAATGGAGCAATAACGTTGTTTTTGGACCGTGATGGTCCGTGGGCTTGTGATGGGTTATGTGGGCCACCTCGAGTTGGGCCCTTCTCTTGTCCGATTCTTTGTCCAAAGATTGAAATAAGTTCATCTAAGATCCCTTATGTTATCAACGAATCCGATTTTCATCCTTCAACCGAAAAACCAGATACGACGCGTCCCTCAACTGTCAAAACCGGTGCAGATGAGGTCCCTCGGCGGTTTTAATGGTGGTTTTGGCTGACGTGGCGCCTACGTGGCTGGTTTGACTCAGTTTTCATTTGACGTGGCATTGACGTGGCGCTTACGTGGCAATTCCATCCCTAAAAAATAATAAACCCCGTGGGACCCACCTGTCAGTTTAACACACAAGTTAATAAAAAAAATGGTGGGGCCACGTGGGCCCCATGTCATTCTCACCCCTCTCCTTTCTCCATCTCCCCTCTCTTCATCTCCCGCCGGCGGCGAGGCCCACCGGTTCACTGTCGATCCCCGAGTCATCAGCACGCACGACGATGTAGCCCTCCTCCGCGTCCTGCACCCCAACGATGAGCTCCACCGGGGCATCGAATCCTACGACTACTTTGTCTACATGGCCAGTGCCTCCTCGCTCCGGCGGCTGCCGAACCCGCGCGTCTCCCCCTTCCGCAACGAGGAGGTCGCCATCGTCCGCTGCTCCGGCGAGACCCGCTTCGTCATCGCCGGCCTCATGCCCACTATCAACTACCCCGTGTAGCCGGCGACAGATGGTGCCCCGGTGCGCCCTGTTGGTGCCGCGAGGAGTGCAGCTGGTGCGGAGGCACCTCGGCGAGCAGCCTCCTCCGAGCGGCCAGCCGGCCATCGCTGCCACAGGGAGCTGATGAAGCAGAGAGAGAGATAGAGAGAACGCTTGGTGGCCGGATTAGCAGCAACAAATCAAACAAAGGAATATTAACAGTAGTAGCTAATAATAAATAGCAGAGGTAGGAGTGGCACCGCAAGAACACAACAACAACAGCTCGATTACTAGTTTACTACACCGGCGACGATGACGACGATGCCATCTTCCCTGGTGGATTTGGCGGCAGAGGAGGAGATCAGCCGCGGCAGCGGGAGATGCGAGAACAGCCGTAGTGGTAGGGGTTGGTAGAGGCGCCGTGGCGGCACTTGTAGTTGCTGGCGCCGAGACGAGAGCACGGGACGCTGTCCCGGTGCAAAGACTGGTAGCTGATGTACCCTCTCCCGGCGAGCACGCGTCGGTGCGCCTCGCCGGACGCTGACCCACCGTGCCCTTGCACTCGCCGCGTGCGCCGCCGGTGGCCGACAGTATCCCCAGCTGCCGCCGGTCGGCCGGTGGAGGAGGGATGTGCGGCGGTGTGCGGTAGGTGCTCTCCTCCGGGATCGCCGTCGCCTGGTGGTGGTGGCGCCAATTCACCCCACCCCCCGGGCGCCCGATGACTCTCCCATCATGCCTGGAGAGAGGAGAGGGAAGATGGGGAGGGAGGAGGAGAAAGAAGAGGAGTGGGAATGACAGGTGGGGCCCACGTGGGTCCCACCATTTTTTATTAATTTGGATGAAACTGACATGTGGGTCCCATGGAGTTTATTATTTTTTCGGATGGAATTGCCATGTAAGCGCCACGTCAAATGAAGACCGAGTCAAACTAGCCACGTAGGCGCCATGTCAGCTAAAACCGCCGTCAAAACCGCCGAGGGATCTCATCTGTACTGGTTTTGATAGTTGAGGGACGCGTTGTATCTGGTTTTTCGGTTGAAGGACGAAAATCGGATTCATTGATAAGTTAAGGGACCTCAGGTGAACTTGTTCCCCAAAGATTCGTCCGATTGGAAAGGTCCACTTTATGTGTCGACTATGTTTAAATTTGAAATAAGTTCACTTTAGGTTCCTTAATCTGTCACCGAGTCTGAAATTTGTCCCAGGACCACAAAACTGGATACACCACATCCCAAAACTTACAAAACCATTGCAAACGAAGTCCCTCGATAGTATTGTCCTCGGTTTTGGGCTTTTGGCTGACGTGGCACCTACGGTGACGACACCTGGCTTGGGTTGGTGGCTTTGGGTGTGGCTGGAGCTCAAAGCCACCACATGGGCCCCACCATTCTTTATTATTTTATGTGTGTAACTAACATGTGAGCGGTAAACCTCATGGTTTTTATTTTTTTCGGATCGAATTGCCATGTCAATGTCACGTGGGTCCTGATGGCTGGTCCGCCGGCGTTGTGTCGCGAGAGAAGAAGGCGGATAGAGAGCTCAAGGCAGAGTATATATGGGGATCCCATCCTTCCCACCATTGCTGGGGCTGGAAAAAGGGAGGCAGGGAGACCGTGATGGCGAGGCGTGGAAATTGGCGGGGAGGAGATATTGTCCTCGCTACGGCCGTGTGGCCCATCGTCTTCATGACCATCATGTCGTAGCAAAAAGATGAGGGGATCGAGAGAAAGGGAGAGGTACTGATATGCGGGGTTACTATTTTTTTTATTTTGTTGACTGTAATTCCCATAATTGACACTTAAGCATCATGTTGTATGAAGATTAGGACAACGTGGCACGTAGATGCCACGTCAAATAAAACCCACTCTCTAGTGACTCGATTTGTACTAGTTCTAGAAGTTAGAGAATGTTAACACGCTATACCTAGTTCGACGTATAGACGTAAATATGGACAACTGTACATACGTTAATATACATTATGTATACGAAGTATATATATACATGCATATATACAATATATATACAGTTGTATATACGTTTTATACATACTTATAAAATCTATAAATACGTATACAAAGTATATATATATATATATATATATATATATATATATATATATATATATATATATATATATATATATATATATATATATATATATATATATATATATATATATATATATATATATATATATATATATATATATATATATATATATATATATATATATATATATATATATATATATATATATATATATATATATATATATATATATATATATATATATATATATATATAATTTATATGTATAGTACAAAGCTGTGGGCCCAGAACCGATTGCGCAGAGGGAGGCGCGACTATTCGCTAATTAGCAATCCCCCGTTCTATGCATGAGGCTCCTTACCAGGTTATTAACTAAATTTAGACACTACTACCCACCCTATTTTTCCGTGCGGTTGGATTTATTATCCCGTGCGGTGGCTCGGCCCGCCTGTAGGGCTGCGTCTAGGAAAATCGATATTTTCGTGTGCGGGTGGGCCCAACTTTTCAATTTTGGTACTAAATACTTTTAAAAACATGTAATGAAAACATTATATGTTAGCTACAAAATAAAAAAATAAAAAAGTGCCTACACTATTCCATTTATAAAAGTGCAAGTTTCTTCGCATTGCACCGATGAAAACTGATAAAAATGAAAGCAAATAAAGGATGAGAACAAGCTCTACATCTTTTATGTGAAACCCAATAAAAGATTTGAGGTCAAAAACTTCTCCCCTAATTTGTGTATGTTTAGGAGAGAGAAAACGCCGAAATTCATGTAATGGTTGGGTTGGGGGCTTATGTAGCTCCTCGCAAGCGGTTGGCTTATGTGGACCGCACCGCACGGGATAATACATTGTCCCGTGCGGTCCGCTTAAGCCATTATCCCGTGCGGTTGTCTTAAGCGGACCACACGGGATAATGCAAAGCCCAGCGCCGGCCTTCGGCTTGTTCTGGGCGGAGCCACTTACAGCCCGCCTAGAAGCTATCGGGGCTCGTGTCCAGGAAAATCTCTGTAGTAGTGAGAAAGCACGCCGGTTCCCAATCAAATGTTGTTAACCTTCGCTTTATCGACCCACATCGCTAATATATAACTAAATCACGGACAAGATGACTAGATGAGTTTCGGCTTCGCTAGCTGGAATTAAATTACTTAAATTAACCCCTTCTAAAGGTACCACCGATTTTAACATAAAAATAACTAAAACTCTGTAAATATGATAACAAATTTTCTTTGCAAATCCATGTTACATTTTTCGTATCAAAACGAGGCGCACCTCTACAAGAACCGTAAAGAACTAAACTTGTTTTAAACTCCAAAGATCAAAGATTATGCAGATTTACACAATAGTACAAACAAATTGCTTAATTGCATGTGTTCACTTCAGATGATCTGTCGGCGAATGGGAGCCCCCATCTTCTTAATTTATTGAACTTTCACACCAGAAGCACACAGCATGCAGTGCAACCATGGCAGCAACAGCAAGCGAACGTACATATTCCGGAATCATACACGAAAGTCCGGAAGCAAACGTACAAACATATGTACACACGTACAGGGAACAAGATCCACTAATATAAGATCTTGTTCCCTGTACGTGTGTACGTATGTTTGCATAAAACACGTATAAGTGACCGAAAGTCAAGTCACCTGACACGTAGTGACATTACGGTAGAGGATCCGTGTCGTACCCAAAGCTAGAAGAGGCCATCAGTGATCGATCGAAGCATGCGGGCATACACAAGTGTCAAGGACACGGTGGCAGCCGGGGCGTTCACGGCAGCATCTGCACCTCCACGACTTGGGATGGCGGTGGCAGATGCTACGGCAGCCCTGAACGATTGTGGCTAATTCGTCGGCCAGCAGGGTGGCCTCGTCGAGCTCTGCCTCGACGACCTCTCCATCGTCGTCGTCGTCGACCTCGAGCAGCCGACGAGGCTGTGGGGACGACGACGACGATGCTTCAGCCATCAGCTGGCCGATGGTCAGCGCCACCATGAAGATGGCTGCAATCTTGACAGCAGTAGCGGAAACCATGTATGGCAGATGTTGTTCTAGCTTAGCTTCAATTCGATGATGAGATATGTGTGTGAGTTTGGCTACAAAGTTTCACTATTTATAGAGGTCGAGAATTGGCTAGTTGTGCATGCATATATATACAAGATGATCAGACCAACAAACTATTAATGGCAAATTGGCAATTTGTTAATCAAGTGTGAGGTTTATGTATACTCCCTATGTACTCGTAAAGGAAGTCATTTAGGACAATGCTTAAGCCAAACCTTGGGAATATAAATCATGAATAACTCTCAAGTTATTGAATTTAAAAATATAAAAAATATATGAATATACTTTCATAAAAGTATACATATATCACTTTTCAATGAATATTTTTATAAAAACAAGAAGTTAAAGTTGTGTTTTGGAGACCGTGTCGCTGTCCTAAACGACTTCCTTTACGAGTATGGAGAGAGTAAAAAAATACACTCGAGAGCCAAACTACTTAATATATATATGCACAACACTTGCCACAAATAGAGCATGCTATCTCGTGTGTTAGATTCATCGAAAGCACTCAAGTAAGATTTAGCTTCCCACTTGATTAAAGTATGCTGCTCGTGCTCCCTGAGAATGAGACCACGACAGGCTGGATTATTGCCTTCTTAATGTGTACTGTAGTTCTTTTTCAAAAACCCATTTCACATATAGACCCCTAAAAATATTTTTGCAAAAATAACTTAACGTTGGGGTAAGTACTTTTCTTTAAGATATAATGAAATAAAAATTTTGACCTTTACTTCAAAGATAATACAACCATTTATTACAAAAATCTCTAAAAAGTGTCAATATTCAGGCAACAATAAGAACTACAATATTAATAAAGCTAACACATAAGGACAAAACAATTATTGAAGTTTATTTGTGAATCTCCAATCCTGATTGGTGAAAATCTGAATAACCGTAACTTTTAAATATGCAGCATGTATGAGCTCCTTGTTCTCTTCACACTTTTGAAGCTGTGCCCTGAACTAGAGCCAGTGCGTTGCTATGAAAGCACATGCATATAAGATTTATTTAGAGATTTATCGAAAACTACCTCATTCCTACTCAATCATAGAGTATAACACAAAGCAGATGCTCTAACAAATATGAGATTTTTAATTTTTGAGTCAACACCACCAAACCAATTTCCAGTCACATTAGATATACTATTAGGGGGTTTTGGTCCAAAGGAGTACCTACTTGGTGTCGAGGTTAGATGTATCAACGCCAATCTTGTTTGCATCGAGCCTCGCTGCCAGTTTCCAAAGCACCCACGTCATTCAACTAACTTCGCATAGATCTCATCCAGATTCAAGTCTTACTCCTTGAAAACAAAACAAATTACAGTAAATAAATTGGAAAATGATACTTTATCAATTTTCGCATTTTATTTGACACAAAATCAACGTAGATGTGTGGAGTGGCTGACCCCTCTCGCTCCACCCTCTCCATCTCTGCCACCACCTCTCCTGGCCGGTCGCCGTTGCCGCGCTTCACTCCCTCCTGGGAGTGCTCGTATGGGTAAGGGGAAGAGGAGTGAATGAAGGGAGGAGGAATCGAGACGAGGAGAAGAGGAGATGGAGAGGAGGGAGGAGGAAGTGAACCCACTAACATGTGGGTCCCACTATTTTCTCATTTTATTGTTTGACTAACATATAGATCCATATATTTAATTTATTTTAATTTTTAGATTGTTAAATTTTGCTCTACGTGCCACGTCAAATGAAGATTGAGTTAAATTAGCCACGTAGGCACCACGTCGGCAGAAATAATTATCCATACCACCTTGAGACCTATATTGCACCGGTTTTGACTTTTGATAGTTGAGGGATCCGTTGTATCTGGTATTACGGTTCGAGGACGAAAATCGAACTCACTATCAACTTAAGGGACCCAAAATAAACTTATTCCTTCAAGATGGGATTGAATTTGAGAGACTCATGGGCCTTAATTACAGCCACAGGTATGCTTGTCTTCTTTTAATATATAAAACATTTATGAATTTGTTTTAAATTTGAATTTGTTTCGAATGTATATGTATAAATTATATATGTACACGTACAAAATTTATAAATATATAAACTATGTATTTATACATAAAAACATGTATAAAAGTTATATTTATACATATCAAGTTTATATATAAACCTTATATTTATAATATATACATGTAATATAAACTTTATAAATATACATATAAATACCTTGGTTATACGTGGGAGGTAGGGGGCTGGGCTCTGAGGCTAGTATTGCCCCGATCGTACCCACCTCCCCCGATATGCGATCGGACACGCATTAGGGTAGCCACAATGTGGCCATAAGAAGAGGCCATAAGGTTTTATAGTGACTATATACATTGTGAAACAAAGCTATAAGGCATTAAATGCAAAAGAAAGCTTTAAGCTTATGGCTTGACCACAAGCAATAAAATAATAGGGTAAAATGAATGTGAGGATGAAAAATTTGCATGGCTGATAAAAGAAGTACTAGAATAGTACATTGTGGGACCCATCTTAAAATTTACTCTTGCTTCAAACATTGTGGTAATAACCATAAGAATAGTGGGACCCACCTTAATGCTACTTACGATCATAAACATTGGAGATGCCCTTAGCATCTCTTGTGAGGAAGACGATGGTGGTCTCGGTGATGTTGCTAGGATATATTGGTCGCGTACTTAATTAGGTCATGGATCCCACAATCTCCTAGATTTGTTTTTACATTTGAACCTTTCTAAATACTTATTTTATAAATAGACCAACCATAAAACCTATTTTGCAAAAATAGACCCATAACTCTCTGGACGCTAGATAATTAAGTTGGCGCTAAAACCTAATCTTAGCTTAGTGCTGATCCTCTACCACCTACGAACATTCGGTCTCTTCTTTCTACAATATATATTTTGCCGAGGATCTATATGGTAAATAAGTTTTAAAAGGAGCTAAATTAAACTACAAAATTTCCAGCTGCAAGGCCACGGTGTCGGTCCATTCACGATGCGATGGAGGGGGCTACTACTGCCACCACGCGTACACCCATACTGGCTCAACTATACAAACTACTCACGGAGAACTCATGGCACAACAACGTTATGTTTTTTTAAGATAATTACAACAACTTTATGTACTCCATAAACACGATGGTTCTGTTGTCATATGTTATACATGATACGGAGATAAACGAAGAAAATTAAACCACAGTATTCAACCACAAATACAGTGTATTCTAAGTTGTGCTTAATAGCGGTCAAGGTATGGGCACGAATGTAGTACTTACTCCATCTTATTTAGTTAAACCTTTGGCTGTAACTTCCTTGAAACAAAAACCGTACAGTCATTTCTATTATTAAAATTAAAAATTCAATCAAACGACCTTAATAAACATATAATCTACCCCCTCTATCCATAAAAAGTAAATCTAAAAGGGGATGTTTTTTGGATGGATGGAGTATACGGGTACATAATCCCTCCGTACTCATAAAGAAAGTCGTTTAGGACAGCGATACGGTCTCTAAAACACAACTTTGACTTTTTGTTTCTATAAAAATATTTATTGAAAAGTGATATATGTATACTTTTATGAAAGTATTTTTTAAGATAAATCTATTCATATAAGTTTTACATTTTCAAACTCAACAACTTGAGAGTTATTCATGATTTATATTCCCAAGTTTTGACTTAAACATTGTCCTAAACGACTTCCTTTACGAGTACGGAGGGGGTATGTTACATGACAACATGAGCTGGAGTAGTCAACTTCAATACTCAATGTGTCCATCTTATTCAATCAAACCTGAATTATTAATAAGTGAATATATAATAAATAAATAATGTACTACCTCCATCCCAAAATCATCCCAAAATATAAATTCATTTTTCATTAATTTATCCCACACATGTAAAAAAAAAATACTAGAATAATCTTATTTTATCAAATCCGAATGCAACTATTTTTTTACTTTATCTACTTTCAATACAATTATTCTCTACTTTTACAAATTCCGATGCAAAGATCTTGATTACTTTAAAAATGAACTTATTTTGGGATAAATCTAAGAAGCTTTAACATAGGACGGAGTAAGTAGCTAGAGAACCAACGTAGGACCCAAGATCAAGGAACACTAGCTATCTGTTGAACTCATCAAGTTTAATTGCTAGTGGTGGGGTAGCTATATATATAGCTACGGTTTCGACGGCGAATTTCGACAAATGGAATTAGGAGGGCATGGATTATTATTAATGTCGTTGGTGCAGCAAGACGGGCCGCTGCCAACGCCGTCTGCTGCAGCGAAGGCGTGCGGAGTCGCCGCCGTCGTCGTCGTCGTCACCGGCGGCGCCTCTGCGGCGCCGGCGGCACCCTCTCTCGCCGGCCTTGCCGCCGCCGCAGCAACAACCATCATGGCGACAACGACGATCAGTACTCCGACCTTCACTCTCGCCATCATATCGATCGATCGATCGATCTCGATGCAATATATATATATGTGGTTATAATTTCTTCAGTAGATTGGAAATAATATATTCTCTACGCTTGGAAACGTAGCTAGCTAGCTAAGCTGGAATTAGACGATGGAGTTGTGCGTTTGTTAATTTGCTGTGTGTTTATTAGACGATGCATAGAGGTATTTATATATAGCCTGCATATATCGATCAATAGCTAGGAGTAGGTAACTAGCTAGAGGCCGGGTCAACTAGCCTTTTTCTTTGAAACTTCACAACTTTATTTCCATTTCACAAACAAACTACTCCTACATATGATTTATCGTAAAATTTGTAGGAGGGTCAACTAGTCCGTAAAAGGATTTGAAATTCGATCAAGGTACCTGACGTTTTTGACGGATATATGCAAACTGATATGAAGATTGATTCAAAGGATGATGCAGAACTGGGAAGGTAGCGACATGGATCATCAGTAGTTTGACAGTCGTTACACGTTGATCTGGGACAAGACCTACCGACTCTAGACTTCATATTTTTCTCACTTGTACTTTAGCTGTTCGGCAAGTCAACCTAGTAAGTTACGACTAGCATATTGCTGATTTGGTACGTGCACGTGTAACCAGTGTACATCCGATCCAATAAGGTTTGCCGGTACTATATGCTAATCAAGTACTACCTCCAATATTTTAATGTATGACGCCGTTGACTTTTTATCCAACGGAAGAAGTAATTATGTACGTACTATTCTATTCAAAGTGAAATGAAAAATATTCACTATAAATTTTAAAAGTGTAAGTTCATTCAAAATTATAAAAAGTACTGTAAAATTGTTACGCATAACATTCTACTCCTCTCGTGGTACTATTAAAGATCAATAGCGAAAGTGACCGTGGCGGCCGGTAGATATACTCGGTTGTGTTCATCCAAAATATAAGTCATCCTTGTTAATTACAAAGCAAAATTTAAAATAATTTCCATAAGTGATTATATTAAGACGATGGACTAAAAGATAAAATTATTACTGCAACCGCTTAAAATTATTTCAGACCACCTATGAAAATCGTGGTTTCTGCAATCGCTTAAAAATTAAGAAATAAAACAATCTTATTTTTTTAAGGCAGTCATTTGAAAAAAAAACCAACACAAGTATAAAATAAGCCGCACATTCCCTTTCCATTCTCCTTGCCCCTCCCTTGATCTTTCTCCCATCACCATCGTCTCCCCAAGAAGAGCGGCGATGGTGAAAGGGGAAGGATGGAGGCGGCCGGATCTGACAGAGCAGTGCTAGGGAGGAAGTTGCTCGATCCGACAGTGATGGTGCTTGGGAGAGGCATATCTTATGACAACAGTGACAAAGGAGGAATCAGAGTGACGGTGGACGGCGGTGAAGGAGGTGAATAGTGAGCGGTGGTGCTTAGTGGCACGTAGGCTGGGTGGTTTGGTGGGTTGGGCCTCAGACAGAAGGCACCTGAGCCGGTTTTCCTTGCTGGGCTGGACAGATCAGCCGAGCCCAGCGCACATTAAAACATGCAGTTTCGAGTTGACAATTTCACCTGTGTCGCACACCGATCAAGTATATATGGACTCTCGATATTCTGAACGAGGCATTGAAAATCGTTTCCAGAATATTCAATTCATAACCAATTATGCTGTATTTGAGATAAAAAAGGTACAGGGGGAAACATGCATCCTCCAGCTGAGAGATATTACAAATTTTATAACCCATTAATTAACGAATGACACAACTCATGCAATTAATTAAAACAATCGCGCTTGTTAATTACTGCTCCCTCCGATTTCATTTTAATTGACGCTTTGGATAATGACACGCTCTATAAGATATAACTTTAACCTTATTTTTCTATTATAATATATACAATAAATAAATGCATGTTACTTTTATTATAGTGTTTTGAAAGACAAATCTATATATGTTTTTCTAGTTTCTTTAAACTAAATATTTTTAAAACTAAATATTTTTAAAGTTATTGGTGGTCAAAGTTATAAAAGTTTAACCTCAACCTTATCCAAAACGTCAATTAATATAGAACAGAACAAGAGGGAGTACATCAATGGCCCAATTAAGCTACCGCCCGTATGCAATTACCAATTGATCAGCGTTATTTTGAACTGACAAAAAAAAAACAGTAACAAGCTTGAGCACTATATATATACACACGCGCGATAGATATAGCTAGTTTATTCAAACCAACAGCTACTATTTTTTTTTTCTCTCGAAAGTACTGTAAAGGATTTCACGTTATATTGAAAGAAATAAAATTTGTACAGAAACAAAGGGAAAGAAAGGGAGATGAGAAGAAAAAAGACTAAGGCCTATTCTCGCAGCAACATAGAAACGGAAGCAGATTCAGTGATATTCCCTGTGACATTGAGTCACTGACATGTGAGACCCACATATGCATGGACCCACATGTCAGTGACTCAATGTCACCGAGAATGTCACGGGGGAATGTCACCAAATCCCAATCCCATAGAAACGACCTACGACCTATGCCTGCTAAAGCGATAGCGCCGGCTCTGCTGGCCTTGCCAAGAGCCACAAGGTGACCTCCTACGCTATGGCAGTGGCGACCTCCGCCCAACTTCGGTGTTGTTGGTTGAAGACCTTGTTGTTAGTTGTTACTCTCCTTCCAAATGGACCATGCCCCCAAGGCCACGATGGTGTTGAACCCATGTCTCTTCTCTTTTGGGACTTTCATATCTAGCTCGAACAGATCTAAAAGGGAAAAGGGCGGTTCAGTGGAGAGGAAGGAATAGATCAGGCCTAGACTGGAGAGAAGAGCCACCACAGCTATCAGAATGTGGTAAATAGTCTCTTGCCGCTGATCACAAAGAATGTGATGGTCCAGATGATCCAAGTCGCGCTTCTCCAATTAACCAGTATGCATGCGCTCCAACAGTGCCTGTGGGCCACGAGCCACATGAAGTAGCGACATTTGGGCACCTCCTGATGGGCTTATGCTCGAACAGGTAGAGTAGGATCTGGAGCTAGCTGTCCCATTTCCAAAGGAAGAAGTCGACACTACTAGAAAAATCATTTGTTGCCACGAAAAAAATCGTGACATCAATACTAAAATTGTGGCAATAGATACATGTTGCCACAATTTTAAAATTGTTGCTAGCCGTGGTAATAAATAGCGTAGCAATAGGTTCTTGCAACGATTTTTATTTAGTGGTAATAAATTTAGATGTTGCCATGGAATGGATGTGGCAAAAAGTCATATTGCAACACTTCGTATCGTTGTAATAAAAATTATTGCCACTACTCCATATGTGGCATTAGTTTTATGTACCAAAATAAAAGTTCAAATATTAATCTATCATCCTATCTATTTATTCTATTTGTTTTTTTATATCGTGTCTTGGCTAGGATTCAAACCCAAGACCTATCCTTCACACGTGCTCTTCTTTACCAACTCACCTACACATCAGTTCTATTGGAAAATGCATATCGTTCCATTTGAGCCTACCTAACTGAGATTTGAATCATAGATTTGAATATCTAAAAGATTTCAAATGAAAAAGTTATGACCTATAAAATTGTAAATCTCGTCGAGAGCTATAATTTCCATATAAAATTTGTCTCAATCCGTGTCCATATGAAAAAATGAAGTTAAATTATAAGACGAAAATTTTTTATTGCAACGAATTTGTTGATCGTGGCAACAAAAAATAGTGAAAAGTACCATGTACTATATAAATTGCCACAAAAATTAAAATTGTGACGATAGAACATGTTTTTTGCATAAGTACGATTTTTTGTGGCGATATCTCATTTTTCTATTGCAACAAAAGTACTAAATAAAACAACGATTGTAGATCGTTGCGATAAAATATAATTATTTGCCACAGAAAAATTATAATTGCAATAGTATAATATATTACTACGAATTATTTTTTATTGTAATAATTTGGTGGCAATAGCTCAATTATCTTGTAGTGTGAGTTGGCTTGGGATCAGCACCGTTCCCTGGACAAGCTACCACAGTGTGATGTATTCCAGGATTGCTTGCACTACTGCCAGGGGGCCGTGGAGATCACTGATCCAGTGGTTGTTTTGCAGTGCACTCGCCATGGTAAGCCGATGTCTTATATGCACACGGGAATGCGCTCGAACACCGCTAGCGCCCAGAACTACACTTGCGCACTATTTGCAACTATCAATTTTTAGAACCCCATATGATTCAACAACAATGTGAATTATATATTATATAATAGTTTCTTACGTTGGATCTAAAAATCTTATAACATTAAATTATACTTCCTCCATCTATTTTTGATAGTCATATTTAATTCTGGCACACAGACCAAGGATAAGTAATTCTACTTATCATCCATTTAAACATGCTACTAGTCATTCCTCGTAAACAAACGATTCATTAATATTTACATTTCTCAATGCCCATGTAGCCAATCATATGTGGAAGAATAGAGAGTCATGCATTAAATCCGAGAAAGTCATTAAGATGATAGGTTGTTGAATTGAAATATGCCTATTAATTTTTTTTTCAGATTTGAAAATATATCTATCAAAATTAGATGGAGGGAGTATTAATTTTTAAAAACCGATGGTGAACAATTATTAGAACAAAAAGTAATTTTAAAAGAAGGGTAGTACGTACGTTGAATCAACGTCTTTGTTCATGTGGGGTGGGCATGTTTATCAAGTAGTGAGATCAATGTATTTTACAAAACTCATCTAGTCCGAGGATGAGAAAAATATTATTAAAATATCTTTGAAAGGAGATTGAAATATAGAGGAGCTTGTGAACTGAGCGTAGCTTAACAACCTGTTAGGTTCACCGTGGTGAAATCCGTCCACCTAGATTCAAGTATAATAGTTTTAAAAAAGAAAACATAGAGCATAAGAAAATGGCTCAGCTCCAGATTTTAATTCGCAGAATGTTAGCTTTTCTCCATGAGGTACACACTATGCACTCAAGCATTATTGCATCGAGAGAATTAATCATTTACTTATTTGTCATTCATATGGACGTATACATAAAATACATATGCATACACATGAAAGCATTACGTACATATATATATATACCTGGATTAATATATATTCAATCAAACCTAAAAAAGAAAAATGATATACGCAGGGTTACATGAAGCTGGACTTGCTACATATAGTCCGTACTGTTCACTCCAATACTACGCCTCTTATTATTCAATCAAAACCTGAATTAATTAGTAAGCAGATGAATGATATATAGCTACATATAGTTCACTTTAATTAAATCCTACCAAAGATCACTTTAAAACACTAGCGCGATTTCTTGGTGATCAATCTCAATATCTCATTAGGTCGATCTGCTACCTACGGCGCCGACGGCGTCGGCGGGCAAACGCAACCATTCGGCGGCGGTACAGAGTTGGAGCAGCAAGAGGGGCCGTCCGCCGTCGCCCGCACCGGAGGCGGAGTAGTCCCTCCGGCGCCGGCTGCGGGCTCTTTCGCCGGCCGCGCCGCCGAAGCACTGATGCTATGTACTGTATATGGTGTCTTGCAGTGATCCGAAGTAATTTGGTTCCTAACGTTGAATCTGCAAATTAATTTAGACGAGTTGGGGCGTCCATGCATGGCGTTATATTTATAGTTATACCCATGTATGAGATTGAGATAATTAGGGCCAGCTTGGAGGAAGGAAATTGAGGCAAGAACCTGACGTTTTTGACGGATAAAATGTGAGAATATTGATTCAAAACATTCCATCGTTTAACCGATCGTATACATGTTCACACAACAGGAATGAGTTCGACAGTCTCGTCAAGCGTTCTGGGAGAGAAAGACCTGCTTTTTTTTTTTTTTTAGAACGGAGAAAGACCTGCTAGCTCTGTATTTTCTCACTTAATTATCAGCAAGTCTTTCTCACGTATATTTTCTCACATATCACCAAGTCAACCTACTAATCAAGTTAAGGGGATACGCTAAAATGCACCCTGCAGGATGCGTAATATCTGATAGTAAAAATTTTACTGTTAGGTTTAATACGGGAACTTGTGATGATTGCACTCTCAGTAAAAAAAATTATTGATGTCGGGTGTGTTTTAATTATATCGCACCACAATTGCGGTATAGTATGTCTTTCAAGTAGGAGTAAGATATCAGCATTAGTTTTTCTTTTAGGGCCAAGTTTCTACGTCATCCACGAGTAAAAAAAGTCTATCAGGCATTGGCTACCAATTCCAAAAGCATATCACCACTTTTGCATAGTATAAATATATATAGACTATCCTAGTACTCTTTTAACAACATAAGAAAAAAATAAACAACTGGCAGAAATAAAACTGATAAGCTAGCTCTTAATAACTTACTCAATATAGAATTACAATTTCTTCACTGTACTTAATTACCAGCTGACGTAATAAAGCATATACGTTCTAAATAAATGTAAAAGGCATTACGTTAATTCAATTTGTCTCGTAAAATTGACTTTAGCCAGTGTATTTTGTTTGTCTTTAATTTGGTCATGTGTTAAAGACTTCCAAACCACATTTCATATATATATGAAACCATTTCAGGTCTAGCTAGTCGATGTTTGAAGCCTTTAAAGGTGCCTATATATTGGAGACCATGCATGCCAAATTAAAGTAACTTAATTACGTTCGCCTCACGGCCTGTGAGGTTTGGTTTGGACTTGAGACTGAGACCGGCAGTCTTTAAAAAGAAAAGACAGACGAGCGGCATTTGATCCTAGATGCATGTACCATGTATACATGCAATGGAAGAAATATTCAACCCTTGGACTGAACACATTCATATATAAGTCGACGGTATATATGTGCACGTGTTTTCACTGTTTTTAAGTTGGCATTTTGCTAGATATATACTATTAATTACTGTATTGTGGTGCGTTAATTTGCACTATACACTACTAGAAGATGACTAATTTTCCTTATGGTTGTAGGTACGATATCTTTGACGATTAAACCTATTAGTGATATGGGAAATATCACTGATTGTGCAATTAACGTCAGGAAATTTAACCGTAACGTGTGTTCACGTCAGGAATAATTTCCCTGACGGAGATTCTACGTGCAAATTAATTTTCCCCGACAAGCTAGTTGTGACGGTATTTTTCTGACGTTGACACGTCAGGACCTATTTTCCTGATGGTATTTTATTTATTCCAGACAAGTTTTAGCCGTCAGAGGTATTGCAGTTTCTGGTAGTGATAACTGGGGAAATTTGGTGGAAAAATGTTGGCGGTTAGTACCTAAGAATTCTTTCATTGGGCTACTGTACAGTGTGTTGGCTCCACCGGCAATGCCTGTCCTGTGAACATTTTCATGTTAATCAATGCCGAATTACCAACAATTACTCTGTAAGCGGCACTGATAGTGTAGGTGTATTTGTGCCGGTTGTAAAATATTAGGCACATATATAAGTTCCATGAGCTAAAAAAAACATCTAGCCGACTCAATGGCGCTTTGAGCCAGAGGCGCCATAAATAATTCCATTAATAACTCACAAATTTTGGATGGGGCATTGGAAAGCCATAGTAATTTGAGAAGAGAAAAATTAAGACTTTGAGGAAAACTTTCGTGAGATTTACATGATGTGTAAAATGTGCTCCAAAACGCTTATGTATTAGGGTATTCGGTAGAAATTTTATAGGCCAATTCAAGGAGATATCAAATCCTACAAGTATTTTCTCAATGAAAATTCTTCTTGTTTCAAGGGTTGAATACATGAAAAAAAATTATAGGATTAAAATCCTCTAAAATTTCTTCGGTCCAAAAACGGTGCCGTACGTAACAGTTAGTTATACAGATCTCTCTTGCTATTGTAAATCACACTTTTTTTTGACAAATTCTCATATATAACTTTGATCACAACGTTTAATTAGGACTACATATGTTCTGTCAGATAATTATAGTTTCTATATGGAGAACATACGAACTATACCTACTATGTACAGTTACACTACTACAGAAATACTTATTAGTGCCGGTTGTAAAGGCCTTATAGGTGTCGGTTTCGGGTCCGACACCTATTAGTGACATCAATGGTGCCGATTCGTAAACCGCCAACACCTATAATTCTATAGGTGCCGGTTCCTGAAACACAGAAATCATAAAATTTACAGAATATTACATTCACATCCTCCACAAAAATCACAAAATCAAAAAATATTACATTCACATCATACACATCCACATCCTCCACATTCACAAGAAGACTCATTTTATAACTCAAATCGGAAGATTGTACTACCCTCTTCTCTTGTTTCGTTTTCCCCCTTTTGAAATCGCATGAACTTTATTTTTTCGAAGGTGTGGAATTTATTTTTTCGCGTGAGAAGAGTGTTATGAAAATAAATACAGAGTATAAATGGTGTCATGGATCTGCATGGCTGTATCGAAAGCTACATGCAAGCTTAGAGAAAACCTTTTAGCTAGTTTATGAATTTGCATGGCTGTATCAAATAGGTGCCGGTTCTTGGTAAGAACAGGCACCTATTGTTCTGCACAGCACGAGTCCACATTGGTGCTCGTTTTTTTGTTAGTGGCCTTGTTGGCGGAAGGGTCATAGGTGCCGGCACCAATACTCCTCACTCAGGGGAATTAGACAGGAAACAACTTATAGGTGTCAGTTGGTTTGTCTGTATGAAGGTTTTTTTAGTAGTGGTTGTAGAACATATTAAGCGTATATTTATATATTATGTAACATCGCAAAAATATTATAGAGCCCTTGAAAACAAAGAACCACCTTCTTTATTTCAAAATAACTTGTAGAATACAGGAACAAAACAATTTTAAGGATAGCTGGTTAATCAGAGAAAGCAAAGGATAGCTGCTTAATCACAGAAAGCAACTCTGCTATCTGAAACAACGTAAATTAACCAGCAATGGATCGATATACACACAAGCTATAGCTAGCTGGCCTAACTAATGGTTCAATATAATCTCTTGACCCCAAAATTATCAATTAATTAATGGAAATACATTTATTTATGTTCCATCCCTAAGTTGTACATTACAGCAGAAACCCTTATTGGTGCCGGTTGGGAACTGACTATAGGTGCAGATTTCCTAGCAGGAATCAAATTGGGGTACATTAATTATTCGTTTACTAATTTATTAATTTATTAACACATCAGCACAAATAATTTATATATAGAAGACTCTTAAGGCTTAGAGCTAGGAGGAGTGCATGGTGTTTTGCCGGGATTATTGATACTGTTGCTGCAGTTTGAACTGCCTGCCAAGCTGACTGCAGGTAGCCCTGCACCAGCGGAAGGCTGATGATCGGCGGCACGGCCACCTCCTCCTGCTGCTGCAGGACTCGCCGCCGCGGCGAAATCCTCATGCAGCGACGCCGCCATGGCGACCAGCACCAGCAGCATCACGAATGCACCTTTGCCGGCTGCAGCCACCTGCAATATTCTCTGATCGATCGAGGCAGGCCTTCAGGCTGCAGCGAGCTATAAATTAACTGAGATGATAAAAGCAGTAGTGTTAAACTAAGACTGTATGTATATATAGCTCTTATGCTTTGCTGCTAGTTGATCTCTTGGTGTTGGTGGCACTGGTGGAGAAACCATCTTTCGTCGGTCGGCCGATTTCCACAATAGTCCCGGATGCAATAAAAACCGAGGCTAAAGATGATCTTTAGTCCCGGTTCAAAAGGGTAACGGGCATATTTGATCTTTAGTCCCGGTTTGTGTTACCAACCAGGACTAAAGATCATCTTTAGTCCCGGTTCGAATGCTGTCAGGGCCTGTCAGGCCCCCCCGGGATCTTTAGTCCCGGTTGGTAGAAGATCGAGCACCAACCGGGACTAAAGATCGTAACTTTAGTCCCGGTTGGTATTAGATCCCGCTGATCTTTAGCCCCGGTTGGTGCTACCAACCGGGACTAAAGTCCCACCCCTATATATATGTCTTCTTCCTCCTCCAGCTGCCCGAGCAAGCTTCAAAATTTCTTCAAAAAAGAGGGGAGGTCATGCCAAAATTTCTATTGAATTTATTTTGGTGATTACATACAAATCGGAGGTGTCTAAAAGGTTTGCAACTTCATCCTCCAATGTTTTTTTTGTCATACTACATTTGCACCTATGTTTTGCACACTTTTTTTGTCTCCAAAATTTAGTTGTAAGTTGATGAGAGAGAAAATGTGTGTGGGGAAGAAAGAATATATAGAAATTTAGTTCATTTGCTAAACAAGGTTTTATAAAATAGTTGAGAAGGAAAACTCTAGTGAAAGTTAATCTTAAATAATAGAAAACAAACTAAAATGAAAATTAAAAGAAGTAAAACACATTAAAATTAGTTTAAAACTTTACAAATAGTTTTTAAGAATTATTTGGTGTAATATTTTATGATTTTTGTATGAATAAAGATATCTTATAATTATTGTATGACTGTCATTATTGTAAGAATAATTATTTGTGTACGGTTTTTTTGACTCATGTAGATGGATCGGCAATGGATGTACGCTGACCGGCAGTCCAAAGAGTTTATTGACGGCGTGCACTATTTTTTGAGAGTGGCCGAAGCTAACAGGCAAAGGGGTTTTATTTGTTGTCCATGCAATAAGTGTAAGAATCAGAAGGAGTATTCTGCATCCAGGACTATTCATTTCCACTTGTTTGAGTCGGGGTTCATGCCAAGCTATAATTGTTGGACATCCCACGGAGAGCAAGGTGTTGAAATGGAAGAAGATGAAGTGGAAGACGACAATATTCCGGACTTTGCTCAGTATGTTGGATTTGAAGGAAATCAAACGGGCGAGGAGGAAATAGCTGCTGATGGTAACGATGTTGCGGATGATCTTGGTCAGATGTTGCAGGACGCCAGGGAGGACTGCGAAAGTGAAAAGGAGGCCCATAAATTGGACAAGATGTTGGAGGACCACAGAACTTCGTTATACCCAGGTTGCGAGTAGGGGCACAAAAAGTTGGATACCACTCTGGAGTTGTTGCAATGGAAGGCAAAAAATGGGGTTAGTGACAAGGCATTTGGCGATTTATTGAAACTCGTCAAGAACATTCTTCCGGGGGGAAACAAATTGCCCGAGACAACGTACGAGGCTAAGAAGATAGTCTGCCTGTTAGGACTGGAAGTTCATAAGATTCACGCATGTCCGAACGATTGTATCCTATATCGCGGTGAGGAGTATGAGAACCTAGAAGCATGCCCTGTTTGCAAAGCACTACGATACAAGATTAGACGGGACGATCCAGGAGAAGTTGACGGGCAGCTAACAAAGAAGAGAATTCCTGCTAAGGTGATGTGGTATTTCCCTATAATACCACGGCTAAGGCGTTTGTTCAGGAACAAGGGGAATGCTAGAATGTTGCGATGGTACGCTGAAGAGCGTCAACAGGACGGGATGCTGAGACACCCCGCCGATAGTTCGCAGTGGCGAAACATCGACAGAAAATTTAAAGAATTTGGAAAGGACGCACGAAACATACGGTTTGGTTTGAGTACGGATGGCATGAATCCTTTTGGAGAGATGAGCAGCGGCCATAGCACTTGGCCCGTTACGATGTGTATCTACAACCTCCCTCCCTGGCTATGCATGAAGAGGAAGTACATAATGATGCCGATTATTATTCAAGGCCCCAAGCAACCTGGTAACGATATCGACGTGTACCTAAGACCACTGGTCGAAGATCTTAAACAGTTGTGGAAGAAGGAAGGTGTCCCCGTGTGGGACGGGGACAAACAGGAGGAGTTTAACCTACGAGCGCTGCTGTTCGTAACCATCAACGATTGGCCTGCACTTAGCAACCTATCCGGACAGTCCAACAAGGGGTACAAGGCTTGCACTCACTGTATGGATGAAACAGAAAGTACGTATCTTAAGCACTGTAGGAAGGTTGTATACATGGGTCATCGTCGATTCCTTGCAGCAAACCACCCGGTACGGAAGAAAGGCAAGCACTTCGAACATAAGGCCAACCACCGTACGAAGCCTAAACATCGCAGCGGGAAAACAGTGTTTGCTATGGTTAAAGATCTTAAAGTAGTGTTCGGAAAGGGGCCTGGAAGCCAGCATATAGAGAGCGAAGATGGTCACGCGGCGATGTGGAAAAAGAACTCTATATTTTGGGAGTTACCATATTGGGAATTCTTGGACGTACGCCACGCAATCGACGTGATGCACCTCACTAAGAACCTTTGCGTAAACCTTCTTGGCTTCCTAGGTGTATACGGAAAGTCGAAAGATACACTGGAAGCACGTAATGATCTGAAGCATATGGAACAACGCGGCGACCTTCACCCGGAACCAAAGGAGAAAGGAAGCCATTACTTGAGTCCAGCCAGCTACACTCTTAGCAAGGCAGAGAAGGAAAGTATGTTTGAATGCTTGGAGAGCATAAAGGTACCGTCTGGATACTCCACGAATATCAAGCGAATAATAAGCACGAAGGAGAAGAAGTTCACAAACCTAAAGTCTCATGACTGTCATGTGTTGATGACACAACTGCTACCAGTTGTAATAAGGGGTATCCTTCCAGACAATGTCCGGGCAACAATAACAAAGCTATGTGCATTCATGAACGCAATTTCGCAGAAGGTCATCGATCCGGATAGATTAGAAGCCCTTCAGAATGAAGTGGTGCAATGTCTCGTCAGTTTTGAGTTGATATTTCCACCTTCATTTTTCAATATAATGACGCATCTGCTTTGTCACCTTGTGAAAGAGATCCGTATTCTCGGGCCTATGTACCTACACAACATGTTTCCTTTCGAGAGGTACATGGGCGTTCTGAAGAAGTATGTTCGTAACCGTGCTCGTCCAGAGGCAAGCATCGCCAAGGGTTATGGAACAGAGGAGGTCATCGAATTTTGCGTAGAATTTATCGAAGACCTTCGCCCAATCGGGGTACCTGAATCACGCCATGAAGGGAGACTACGGGGAAAGGGAACTCTCGGAAGGAAAGCAATAACGACGGTAGACAACAATTTATTCCGTAAAGCCCATTTCACTGTTCTGCAACACTCTTCATTGGTAGCTCCTTACATCGAGGAGCACTTGGCTCTAGTTCGCGCCAGGAACATCGGTAAGTCCGATGCATGGATTACACGGCATCACATTGATACTTTCCCCGCGTGGCTACGACAACATCTCATGGGTAACGAGTCGATCAACCAACAACTTGCCTTCCTGGCGAGGGGACCGTCTGGGTCGATCGCGACATTCCAGGGATATGAGATCAATGGGTACACATTCTACACGAGAGCCCAAGACATGAAGAGCACGAACCAAAACAGCGCTGTTCTTGTCGATGCCATGGGACACGATGGAACAACTGCCACGTATTACGGTGCCATCGAGGACATATGGGAACTTGACTATGGTCCTCTCAAGGTTCCTCTGTTCCGGTGCCAATGGGTTAGGTTGACTGGTGGAGGCGTAATGATTGATGACAGTGGGATGACAACTGTTGACCTTAATAAGGTTGGATACTCAAACGAACCTTTTGTCCTTGCCAATGATGTAACACAAGTCTTTTTCGTGAAGGACATGTCTAGCAAAGGAAAGAAGGGCAGAGGGCCTGATGAGCCTAAGCGTCAAGTGGTTCTCCCAGGCAAAAGAAAAATCGTCGGAGTTGAGGACAAGACTGACGAGGATTACGATCAGTTGGATGGGCAACCCCCTTTCACGGTGACGATTGACCCTAGCATCCTCCTATCAAATGAAGACACCCCTTACTCACGCAGCGATCACAAGGAGGGAACAATAGTGAGGAGAAAGTACGTGCCGTAATTATTGTGTACACGATGTAAACTATTTTGGATGTATTGATTATCCATATAAATCAATTGATGTATGGCATATGTTAATTACGCACGATTATTAGAGGTTTCAACAAGTTTAAATCATGTATATGCTAGTTATATGTGATACTTACAATTTTTAAAAGTTTTAAATCACACAGGTGGCAATTTCATATGTATGTTAATTAGAGTTTTTAACATTTAATTTACTAGCATTCATATGCTAATTATAATTGACTAGAGGATTTTTAAATGTTTTAAATCACGCAAGTGGCAATTTCATATGTTAATTAGAGTTTTTAACATTTAATTTACTATCATTCATATGCTAATTATAATTGACTGGAGAATTTTTAAAAGTATTAAATTTAATATATTTTTAAAACTATCATTCATATATTAGAGTTTTTCACAATTTAATTTACTATCTTTCATATGCTACTTATATATGACTATTCGAATTTTTAAAAGGTTTAAATCATGCATGTGGCATTTACATATATTAATTAGAGTTTTTAGCATTTAATTTAATATAATTCCTACGCTAAGTACATATGATGATTACAATTTTTATTAATTTTAAATCATGCAGTATGTACATACATATCTTAATTAGAGTTTTTACCAATATATTAATATCATTCATATATATGCTAAGTATATATGATTATTGGAATTTTTATTAATTATATTTGCTTATTACGATTTATCCACTTAATTTATTACAGACAAAAATAATTTTTCGAAGTAATTGTCATTAATCTTTGTACTTTAAATAATGTTAATGCATTAACTTCTATTTTATATACACATATGTAAGCGAAAATCATATGCAGTGCTATAATCTTTAGTCCCGGTTCTTAACCCTAACCGGGTTTAAAAAGAATTTCGAAATAGCGGGAAAAGATATTTACTCCCGGTTGTTGAGAACAACCGGGACTAAAGATATCTTTAGTCCCGGTTGTTCTCAACAACCGGGAGTAAAGATCTTTTCTTTACTCCCGGTTGTTCTCAACAACCGGGACTAAAGATATCTTTAGTCCCGGTTGTTCTCAACAACCGGGAGTAAAGATCCGGGGGTATATATATTCCCGGTGCGCCCTCGTCTTCTTCACCAACACTTAGACGTTTTCGGCCGATCGATCTCTCTCGGCCTCTCTCCTTCGCCGCCACTGCCTAGGGCAAATCCCCGCGCCGACGCCGCCGTATCTCACCGTCGTCTCGAGCTCGTCGTCCTCGCCGCCGCCTCCGCCTCCTCCGCTGCCGCCGCATCTCTGGGGTGAGAGCCGCCGCCGCCAGATCTCCCTTCATGCATCTCGATCTCTCCGATCTCGATCTCTCTCCGTTGTGCCGCCCGCCACGAGACGCCGCGCCACGACGACGACGCGCCACGCCGCCGCCTTCGCCGCCGCGCAACGCCGCCGCCGCATGCCAACGCCACGCCGCCGCCGCCGTCGCCACGCCGCCGCCGCCTTCGCCGCCGCGCGCGCAATGCCGCCGCCGCCACGCCACGCCGCCGCCACCACGGCCCCGCAACGCCACGTCGCCGCCGCCGTCACCACGCCGCCGCCGCCGCCGCCACGCCGCCGCGCCAACCGCCGCCCCGATGCTGCCACACCGCCGTTAACGAACGAGAACGAGAACGATCGAACGAACGAGAGCGAGAACGAACACGTCAACGTACGTTGCCGCGAGAACGTGAACGAGAACGAGAACGATCGAACGAATGAGAGCGAGAACGAACACGTCAACGTACGTTGCCGCGAGAACGTGAACGAGAACGAGAACGATCGAACGAACGAGAGCGAGAACGAGAACAATCGAACGAAGACAAGCGAGAACGAGGGAACGAACGTGAATGAGAACAAGCGAACGAACGTGAATGAGAACGAGCGAACGAACGTGAACGAGCTAGGGAACGTGAACGAGCGAACGAACGAGGACGAACGTTAACGTGAAATGCAATATATATATATATATATATATATATATATATATATATATATATATATATATATATATATATATATATATATATATATATATATATATATATATATATATATATATATATATATATATATATATATATATATATATATGTTACTTCGCATTTATCCTAATACATCTTTTTGTATCTTGCAGAAAAGACGTGTTGTCGGAGTCGTCCGTCAAGCCTGAGTGGAAGAGCTAGCCCTAGAAGGAATTGGAGCAGGCAAGTGACGTAATAATATAAATGATTGTTATATTTGTAATGCAATTAATTAAGATTATTAGACCTGTAATTAGACTTATCATATAAGATTGTGTAGTGTTCTAATATTATTTGAGTTTTAATATAAGATTATTTTATTGCAAATTAGATTTAGTATGACATTATTGACTACGGAATTGGTGCGACTCCTAGCAATTGACTATTGTAGTCTTAATTAGACTTAGCATATACGCACGAAACACTTAGCATACATGACTATTTTAGTCTTAGCATGTAATATTATTTGAGTTTTAATATAAGATTACTTTATTTATAATTAGACTTAGTATGTAATTATTGACTACGGAATTGGTGCGACAAGTAGCAATTGACTATTGTAGTCTTAATTAGACTTAGCATATACGCACGAAACACTTAGCATATACATGACTATTTTAGTTTTAGCATGTAATATTATTTGAGTTTTAATATAAGATTATTTTATTTGTAATTAGACTTAGTATATAATTATTTACTAGCTAGGGTTGTATAATATACGTCACCTAGACTTAGCTTATATCACGATTTGTAATTAGACTTAGCACGTAAGGTTGTGTAGGGTTCTAATGTACGACATTTACACTTAGCATACATGACTTAGATTGTTAAAAGATAAATGTCTCGTGACTTAGCAGATGTTTCTTGTATCAACAGATGGCTGACCGCGATGAGGAACATATATTGTACGATACAATCGCGGAGGGAAGCAGCCAGTACTGGAATGAAGAAGAGGGGAACGAGGATCCAAACCAGTACTTGAACGAGGAAGGGAACGTGGAGAGGGATGCGGAGGGGAACCAGCAGGGGCACGTGGAAAGGAATGTGGAGGGGAACCAGGAGGAGGAGGCTAGTGGTAGTCAACCCTCCGTTGGACAGAAGAGGGCACGCGGGCAACGAGGTGCAGCGAAGAAGCTTGAGGGTCGGCACATCATAACGGAAGTGGAAGAAGATGGACGTCCTAGTGCCCCGGCCGAAGCCGCCAAGAACTATGTACGTCACAGCGGTTGGGTTGTGCGGGATAACGTGCCTGTCAGTACGGTGTACTGGCGAAGAACAAGGGCACGCGGAGATCATGAGAGCTTTGTCCCAGATTCGGAGAAAGAGATGCTGTGGACCACAATGCTCGAGACATTCACCCTTCCTGCGGGTACAGAGGACAAAGTGAAAAGGTGGACTCTGAAGAAAATGGCAGAACAGTTTCAGAGCTTCAAGGGAGATCTGTACCAGAAGTATATACTGAAGGGGCAGACACCGAACTTCGACACATTCCCAAAGCTAAGGGATCACTGGGACGAGTTCGTTGCATATAAGACAGGTGAACAAGGGCAGGCGATGATGGAAAGAAACAAAGAAAATGCCACCAAGAAGAAGTACCATCACCACTTGGGGTCAGGAGGCTATAGCGTCGCGATGCCGAAGTGGGAGCAGATGGAGGCTGGCTTGATTGAGAGGGGTATCGAACCGGCAACAGCCAATTGGCCGGAACGATTGAAGTTCTGGTACTATGCTCACGGTGGAACGCTCAACCCAGCTGATGGCTCACTGGTCTTCGGCGATCAGATACGAGAGGCTGCGCGACGACTAACAGATGCAGTGGAAGCCTCCTCTCAGGGCACGTTCCGACCAGACAGAGATAGGGACGAGCTGACACTCGCCCTGCAGACTCCAGAGCATCCAGGACGAACACGAAGGAAAGGGGTGATTCCTTGGAAGATTGGTTTCAAGGAGGACATCCACACGTACAGGAGTCGAATGAGGAGCAAGAGAGATACCGAGGCGAAGATTGCAGACCTAGAGTTCCGGGTATCGAGCTACGAACTCAACATGCAAGAGGAGGTGGCAAGGAAGGTTGATGAACGCATGGCCGCACATCGGTCCCATGATCCCCAGCCGACCATTCCTCCTGCAATGGTGAGCCCGTCAGGAAACCGTAGCAGCTGCGCCTCAACGGGGCAGGTAGGATCACAGAGCATGGACGCCATGCAAACACAGGACGAATCGACCTGTCCCGTTGATGACATCACTCAGCGGACACCATGTGAGCTGCATATTCCTTTCAAGAACTTATCAATAAAGGTAAGATTTAGCCATTCCGCTAGTTGCTGCTTATATATGTTGATTACTAATAAATAATCTCTCACAACATGAAGGTGGCGTCGGGCATGGCCATCCCAACGGACCCTTCAGGTACTTACCACTGCAGGCCGATTCCAGCAGGATACTCGAAGGTTGAAGTTGAGTTGGTCGAAGGCGCGTACGAGGACCTCGAGCTGGATTACCCTGGAGGAGACGGTGAGACGCATCTACGAGACACATGCCATGCCATTATTCTATGGCGCAGGCGGTACATCATCCTCCCTGGGCGACAAGCGGCGTCTCGTGCACCATCTCCTCCGGCTCCGCCATCTCCTCCTCAGGATCCTGCACCGTCTCTTCCTCATGCTCCGCCAGCACCGTCTCCACCTCAGGCTCCAGCATCGACTCCTCCTCAGGATCCCGCACCGACTCCTCCTCGTGCTCCTACACCTACTCCCCCGCAAGCTCCTCTTCCGGCACCTTCAAAGTCAAGGGCCCCCCCAGCTCCACCGCCTGCCCACACAAGGGCAACGAAGAAGGCGAAAGTTGACGCCTCCAAGAACAAGGACCCGGGGTACGATTGCACGCAAGAGGAGCTTGACGCTTACGTTGCATCAGAAGTCAAGAGACAATTCAAGCCTCGAAGTCCAGAAAAGAAGATTCCTATAGACCCCAGTGTCAGGAACTTCTTCAGGGGTATGTCTGCATCTGTCAAGGAGGCCATCAAGCTATCGGACTATGAGCGAACGCTGAAGAAAGCATCTTCTGGAAAATCCAAACCAGTCCCTCAGCTTGGAGAGCAACCAAACCAGGAGATCGAGCCGTTGGTGACCGGTAAAGAAATGACGATAGAACAATTTATTACTGACACCGGTCTAACTACGGATCAATTGCTAGGAGTCGCACCAATCGAAAAGGCGGAAGTGAAATACATGTACGAACTCGGTAAACCGCTTGTCAAGCCTGAGCTGCTGCAGTCCCTACCCACACAAATGTACAAGTTCCATCAGCTGTACATGGAGATGAGCACCACCGGTAGAGAGATGATCGGAGCGAGGATCAGGGACACGGACTTCTTGCAAGGAGATGACATTCTCTGGATCAATTTCAGGGGAATCTACGAACTATACCAGCTGGACGCCCTCGACGTCTCTATCATGAGTTGCTGGATTTTGTAAGTATATCGTTCAGTTAGATTTCTTACTATACGTCTCCTTTAATTAATTAGGTCCTTGTATATAAGTAGACTATAGAAAATAATATACTCCCTTTTATCGTTGTAGAATGGAGATTCAAAGGGCCCGACGGCGGAGGGTTTTCGATACTGGATTCATCGACCCTCGGAAAGTAAACGTCGCAATGCTCGACCAATATCCACAAGAAACAGAGGACAATCTCGTCCATCTCCTGAAGGCGCAGCATTACAAGACGTTCATACTGTTGCTATACAACACAGAGTTAGTTTAATTTTACTGTCTTCCTACATACCAAATTTCATTCCCGTACGAACTTCCTAAGTGTTTCATATGTAATGCATCCCACGCACATTGCAGATTCCACTGGGTGCTTTTACTCTTCGACCTGGAGGCCTGCACCGTCAACGTATATGACTCAATGGATAAAAAAGAGTCTACGTTTGACAAGGTTTTCGAACTTATAGACAGGTACCGTCATAAGTTCCTTTGTTAATTAAGAAAATCTTGTTATGTTAATTGCTACTACGAATCATAGCTTTAAACTCCATGTAGGGCTTGGTATCGGTTCCGTCATTTGGTCCGCGGCAAATGGAGAGAAAGACTTAGGCGGAAGTTCAAATTTCCTGTGAGTACACATGCTCTACATTTATATTTCTCCGATTCAAATACATACAAGTGTATATTAATTAGATCTCTCGTTGTTTGTCATTTATTTGTAGTGCGCAAAGCAAAAGCAGGGAACTAACTTGTGCGGCTATTACGTGTGCGAGTATTGCCACTGCCTTGCAGACCAAATCATCACCACAAGAGAGCTCGATGTACGTACAAATAAATTCAAAATTTCATTATGTAGCGATTTCTTGTTTAATTACTAATCAATTTCATACATTCATATAGTTTATTCGCATGAGGGATAACCTGACCACACACAAGGAATTTATCGCGGCGGTTCAAGAACAACTCATGGGATTCATCAACGAAGAAATCCTTGATCCCAAGGGTGAATTCTACTACGACGGAAACACAATTCACCGGTCCTTAGCTTCTGAGCTAGCAGCGAGTACTACTACGTCGAAATCGTAGCTAGCTATGACATATAATGGATTGTAATTAATACATGACTACATATGTTTCTATATGCATGTGTACACATTTTCTATAATGTAAATATATTTTGGTCATATATATATATCTATATACATATGCATTTGCATAACATATATATATATGTATAAATACATATATATTATGCATGTATATACATATAATATAATATAATATATATATATATACATATATATATATGTATGCATATATATGTATTGAAACATATATATGCATGGTTTATATATATATATATATAAACCATGCAGCAACAGGGCCATGCAAAAAAAAAAAACGGTCAGCTCGATCTTTAGTCCCGGTTGGTAACACCAACTGGGACTAAAGATGACTCAGCCGGCAGTCCCGGTTGGTGTTACCAACCGGGACTAAAGATCGATCTTTACTCCCGGTTATTTCACCCGGGACTAAAGATAGCGATCTTTAGTCCTGGATTGGTACTCCCGGTTTAGAAACCGGGACTAAAGGGGGGTTACGAACCGGGACTACAAAGGGTTTCTCCACCAGTGTGGTAATCTAACCTCGCATGCATGGCTATTTATAGTTTAATTTCGATGGATTAATGGATGTGTTTCTGCCTATAAGCAACGTACTTGACGGAGGGGTTAGCAATTCAACCTGTGGTACTAATTATTAACAAGCATGGCACTGGTAATTTACTTTTGTAGCACATGCATGCATCTAGATTTTTCTTTTTTGATGCAATTGCGTGCATATGTGACCAGTCTAGATCACGCAAATACTGAAATGTTTAGTGATTGGATGAAACCTGATGCAGCAGGTATGCATAATTACAACCCATTTGACGGCCAAATAAATAGACCGTCCAATCAGTTAGGATACGTTGAGTCGGTCGGCCTTTGTCGTCGCACCTGTGCTTCTGTTTGATCTGAGTACTAACATCGGTGATACCTGTGAGTATCATACACCTTCCTAGACATGATATACCGGCGTGGTGACGTCCCTTCTCTCATCTGTCCTATGGGTGAACCATCAAGAGGAGAAAACCTTGTTTTGGATGTCCGGAATAGCGATGATGAACATTCAAAATATCGTAATTTTTTTTGAAGTCGTCGAATTAATATGGAGGTTCTCTATTAGTGCAATGTCCTTGTGACAGCCTCCTTGTCGGATCGGGTTCAATGGTAATTATGGTGGTAAGTTCCAGGAGAATGTCTGTTCTACAATTCAGCTAACTCCCAATGTTTTCTTCCGCTTTAGTTTGACATTAGTTCGGAAGTGGATTTTTGTCCCTCTAGGGGACATCCTCTCGTTTTGTGCGTGTCGTCTAAAAAGTTATTAAAAATTTAAAAAAATTATCAAGATAGATCAATATATGATATATCTTTTCGTAAAGATGCGAGTTAAAATTCGACTTATACAATTCAAAAAAAAAAACAAATTTGACCATTAATTACGCGTTCTATCCATAATTAAATTTATTATTTTTGTTTTTACTTGTATAAGTTGAATTTGAATTTGCATATTTGTGAAGAGACATATGACATATTGATCTAACCTACTAATTTTTTTATGTCTTTTAAGTAACATGTAAAAAAATGAGGGGATATTTGATTTTTCCCGTTAGTTCGCCGACGATGATAGGAGTGAAATTTGATCAACAAAGAATCAGCCACTGGTTTCAGAGACGCTGCTTTCATAGTTTGAGAAAGACAATGTATATGTATGAGAACATATCCTATGCACACAATATTTCCGTGCACACTAGTAAATATCACGAAAAATTATATAAAAAAGTGGACATCTGCTCCTAATAGTATTAAACTTATTTGGAAAGTCTTATATTTAAATTCATTATATTTTAACCGTACCAGAAAAGTGAAAAAAAATCTAACAGGTTTAAGAGTAAAAATTTGTTAGAATTTTTTTTGTTATAATGGATTTGAAGATAAGATTTGACACATATATGTGTCCATTTTTTTTAGAATTTTCTGTAAAATTTGTTAGTTGGCATGCACAGAGTGTACACAACAAGCTTGTTGCATAGAGTATTAATTCAAAGCATATATACTTACATGACACATCTATCCATCCATACCGAAGAATTAATCAATGCTTCTAATTAATGTCATGACATCGATCGATACATATGATACAAAATGATCATTGTTGATGAACCAATGAACTTTAGTAAATCTGTAATGCCGTTGTAACTTATATACGGCCTGGCCAATTTATTCGAACCTGACGAACAAAATTAAAAAATCAATTGAAGCGTGTGCTTAATATTAATCCCCCTGTACTCTGCAGATTCCGCAGCTTGCATTGCATAACTCGATCATCTCCTCCAGCTACGGCGGCCGTGTCGGCCGGCCGGCCGGACTTACGGGCACGTGACACCCGGTGGGCAATTCCCGGCGCCGCCGCCGTTGGTGCAGCAGGACGGGACAGAGCCGGCGAGCTGAACGGCGGCGAAGCCGCCGTGCCGAGTCGTCGCCGCCGCCGCCGCTCCCTTCGCCTGTGGGTTCCAGCCGTGCACCGGCCTGGCCGCCGCCGCCTCGTGCAGCGTCGCCGAGAGGATGATCGCCGCCACGGCGAGTGCCGCCATGATCACCCTCATCACCGCCGACGATCTTGCCATCGCTGCCGACGTGTACGTGCAGGAGACTGCAGCTAATTAGTTATAGCTGGATTAATATATAGTTAATACAGGTGATCGATCGATCGAGGGAGATAGAGATCTCTATATTGCCTGTGTGGATTCGATGAGCTCAAACATGAAAGCACGGAGGTGTTTATATACTGGCAGCTGCCTAGCTACATGCACGCACGCATATATGCGAGATTGATCGAGGAATTAACTGGGAATTTTCTGGGAATATTGTTCAACTTAGGGCAGCAATAAAACAATCGTTTCCTGCAGCTACTACGTTATTCTTGGAGGATACGATTAATGCACCCAACAAGTATGAACCGACCGACCATCGAAAGCTAGTGAGATCGACCGGTAGTCCACAACTCCAGTCATCACACGTTTTCAGATAGAAAAACCCAGCTAGTTGTAGACATAAATGCATGCATGCGAAAGTCTCTTAAATTTGCCCCTCGAGAACGTCTCCCCCTCGTTTTTCATGTCCTCTTAAAATTATTTAAAAATTGAAAAAAATTAAATCAATGTGTAATATATCACTCCAAAATTTAACCAACATTAATAGAGTTAAAAATAATAAATTTGGCTCTGAATAAAACACATAGTTCAATTCACACTTCCGTTCCTACATATATACCTGCGTCGTTGCATGCACTGAAGAATTAATATATGTGCATTTATAGTACATTGTAGTAATATTCAGATTTAACTAGCAAATTAAGACCGGCCGGGCCAGCTTGCATGCTGATCGAATTGCTGATTACATCAATACTATTACGTAAGCAAAAATGAACATATATTGTGCTGGTAATTTGGCATGTACATATATATAACCCGGAAGTAAACTCTCTTGGTCATATTGTAGTCAACGAGGAAGACCAGTAGTTTCGACGACTAGGAGACGGCCGGCTTTGAGTGTCGCATCACCGATGAACATATATAACACGTGGCCACAGTGATGATCAGCTAGTCGTGTCAAACGAGTGAGAAAAACGAATGGACGTTCAGCATTAATTCGTTGATTATTATTCCAAACGAAAATTAGCGACAGGAGATACTCCCTCCGTCAAAAAAAGCCAACCTAAGGGCCATTTGAATCACAGGAATGAAAAAACGGAGGAATTGGAAAAACATAGGATTCTGACTGGAATATAAGTGTAAAACAGAGGATTGCAAAACACAGGAAAAATATAGGAATGACCGTTTGATTGGACCACAGGAAAAATACAGGAATTTGAGGAGAGATAAAAACTCAAAGGATTTCTTTCATGAGGTTCTACCTCTTGTTAAAATTCTTCCAAAACTTGTATGGGAAGAGGCATTCCATAAGAATTTCATATTATTCCATAGGGTTCATTCCTTTGATTCAAAGGGCTTTGTAGGAAAAATTCCTATAGGAATGAAATCCTCTAAAATTCCTATGAATTTCTTTTGAATCAAAGGGGGCCTGAGAGTTGATGTGACACTTTGTTAGATTCATTGTACTAGGACGTAGTACTCCATCGGATTGTCTGCGAGTGACAAACGCTGACTCTCATGTGTTCAACATTGATCAATAATATTTTTGTCTTCTTTTTTCTATTTTGGATGTTGGCAAATCTAACTCTCTGTATATACATGAGATCTTTCAATTTTGCATATTACTTTTATTAATGTAACGTTTAGTATACTCCATATATTAATGTAATGTTCTAAGATCCTTCTTTTGAAATCAATTAGGACGGATGAGAAACGAGCGAGTACGCAATACATACTCGTTTTGTTCATGACATCAAGAGAGAGTGGTGAAAAATGTTGAAACCATATATATTATGAGGGCATGGCCAATTCTTTTTTTAAAAAGTGTGCAATTCGTCCCTCGAGGAAACCTCCCCTTGTTTACAAGTCGTCTACAGAAACATATTTTTTCTAAAAAATATAGATAAATATATGATATATCACTCTATAAATATATAAATTAATTAAAATTTAACCTATATAAAAAGTAGAATTAAAAATTGACTTTAAATAGAATGACTAATTCACATTTTCATATACCAGCGGCGTTGCATGCATGCAGAATATGTGCATTTACAACAATACATTATTCAGAGTTAACTATAGCAAAGATCGGTCAGGCAGCACATGCTGAATTGCTGATTACATCGTAATTACGTAAGCAAAAAACGACGAAGTACACGCACGACTAAATTAAACGTTGTGCTGGGTCACTTATTACGTAGTACTCCCTCCGTTTCTAAATATTTGACACCGTTAATTTTCTAGCACATGTTTGACCGTTTGTTTTATTAAAAACTTTTATGAAATATGTAAAACTATATGTATTTATATAAGTATATTTAACCATATGTATTTATATAAGTATATTTAACAATGAATTAAATGATAGAAAAATAGTTAATAATTACTTTAAATTTTTTGAATAAGACGAACGGTTAAACATATTTAAAAAAGTTAACGGCGCAAATATTTAGAAACGGATGGAGTACATATTACCCAGAAGAAAGTCACTCTTGGTTAGTCAACGATCGATCGTTTCGAGTTTGGACGACTAGCAGATGGCGCCGGCTTTAAGCGTCGCTTCGCAGACGAAGAAAACACATGTGGACTGATGATCAGCCGGTCGCGTCAACATGACTCAAACAAAGAATGTTCAGCATTAATTGATTATTATTGTTCCAAACGAAAATTAGCGACAGGTGATACGTACTCCATCCGATTGAACGTTGATTCTCATTTTCAACATTGACCGATAAAATGTCTCTCTTCTGTTATGTATGTTGAAAAATCTAACTATGATATTTCTTATGGAATCAATTAGGAGACTGATAGATTACAACCGCGCGAGTATGCCATATATAACAACGCTTTGGACTACTGTATGTCCCCTCGCTCTCTTCGTGTCATCTAGAGAGTTGTGAAAATGTGGTAACAATTTATGATATAAATTATGATTTATATATAAACTTTATCTATAAATTATGACAAAGAATATTGCAAAGACGTTAAATGTATAGATATAATCTGATGGCCTCATTGAGGATGTAACATGATAATTAAATTGAAGTTGTACCATAGTGGGTAATTCATGATTTAATTTCCACTCCAAATAAGCTGATGTGGGTTTATGTGCCTCCCGCTAGCTGCCTACACTCGGCGTCGCCATGGAGCAACCCTCAAGCTTGCACGATGAAGGATCTAGCTGTCACGAGCTTGAATTCGACCGATGCGGCGGCCATCGACCTCACAAAACCTGGATCCAGCAACCCTCAAGATTCTTGATGCACTAGTAGCTACAAATGGATCCAGCCAATGAAAGAGGTGGCGTGTCGGGTGGTCCGGGAAGAGGACGAGGAGTGCATTGAAGATGAAGATGAGGTAGTCGCGTGTTGTAGGCGGAGTGGGAGGTGGTGAGTAGGGGGAGAGTGCGAAGATGCGAGCGAGGACAGGTAGGAGGCAAGGAGGGAGAGAATGTGTGTGTGTATGAGAGAGAGAGAGAGAGAGTGTGTGTGTGTGTGTGATGGAGGAGATTGATATGGACTTATCTGGAGTTCTAGAGACTATAGCCTCCGCTTGATTAAAAGGTCCCATCTCGGCTCGATTTCTTTTCCCAGTTTTTTCTAAACCGGTACATATCATGTAATAGTATACTCCCTCCGTTCCAAAAAAAAAAGACAAACCCTGGGTTTCCGTGTCCAACGTTTAACCGCCCGTATTATTTGAAAAAAATATGAAAAAAATTAAAAAGATAAGTCACGCATAAAGTATTAATCATGTTTTATCATCTAATAACAATGAAAATACTAATTATAAAAAAATTTCATATAAAACGGACAGTCAAATGTTGGACACGAAAACCAAGGATTTGTCTTTTTTTGGGACGGAGGAAGTATGTGTTTAAGAACCAGTACATATAATATCACATATGTGTTGGTTTTTAAAGAAAAAAGAAGACATGCAAATTGTAAGGTGGTAATATAATTTCTTTTATATGTGCCGGTTTTAAATTTTAGCCTTCTATGAGGCTCAGTATGTGGACTGAAAATGTCTTACACCCTCTATTAAAAAAAACCTTTTTTTACCATGTATCTGGACAAGTGTATGCACCGCTTGTAGATCTAATTGCCATATATGTGAGGACATCCTATTGTGTAGTAGTTAGGGATGAAACTGGTTCGGATAGTTTCCGTCCGTCCGGACCAATTTTAGGATTCGGAAAAATTCGGTCGGAACTGTCCGGAATTTCTCGGATTCGGAAACGAATTCGGATTTTTTTTCTCGGATACGAAAACGAATACAGTAAGGGTGATATCCGACGGAATCGGAAAATGGTCGGAAACTATCCGGGATTTTTTTTCGGATATCCGGAGTACTGCATCAGCCATTCATATGAATCAGCCCAAGGAGCCCAACCCAACCCAACTATGTGTGTACTGTGTTATGTAAAGTTTCAACTAAACCTAGCTAGCTAGCAACAGGCAACACAACAGCCGCTGCCTCCCAAATCCCCCACGCATCTAGGCGGCCGCCGCCACTGCCCACCGCTGCCTCGCCCCTTCGCTGCCGCCGCCGTCTCGTCTCCCATCACCACAGCCGCCGCCTCTTCGTCGGCGCCGCCTCCTCGCCCGCCACAGCCTCCGGCGCCGCCGCATGAGGCCGGCGGCGAGCGGGTAGGACACCGCGAAGGCGCCCCATAGGACGAACTGGACCATGGCGCTGCTGCTGTAGCGCCTGGAAGAGACGAGGAAGACGAGGAGCACGAGGACGACGGAGCACTAGGGCTTCGATCCGGGCAAGCTGGCGGAGGTTGCAGCCCGCCGGTAGTGGCACACCTGCAGCTATATTGCAGACCAGTGGAGTGGACACCGGCGACCGTGCAAACATCTCGATCCGGTCTGAACAAACACAAGCGCAGGAAATGGAGGTCATAGGATTAATTTTCTGGAGGGCAATTTTGAGTTGTGACTGTCGTTTAAGGGTGAACGACTAACATGGCTGATGTCCTATTAAAAAAATAACGAGTTATATTTGTTCGTTGACTTGTGATGCTTAGTTTGAGGGTTTTTTATATTCCGATTAATATCCGTCACCGTATTTGTTTCGCTTCGTATTTGCTCCGTATTTGTATTCGATAATATTCGATTCCGTTTTCATATCCGGGTTTCCAATTCCGATACCGATTCCGAAAAAAAATATGAAAACAAATATGATAGAGCTAGTTTCCGACCGTATTCGATCCGTTTTCATCCTAGTAGTAGTGGGTGGTACATATTGGAATTACTTTTCTCGGTGACAGAATAATAAACTCGGGGTCTCTAGATGGTAAGATGAACGAATTAACCACGCAGAATTAGTACACCTCGTGACAGACTTTTTGAAAATATATATAGCTCTGTAAGCAGTATGTGTACAAACGAAGAAACCACTCCAGCGACAAAGCTACACAAATGAAATTAAAGATATACAAACTGCAGATACTCTATAATAGCCTTTATTCCTAAAACAATCAGAAATGCAACTTTAATTATATTGGCTTAATCCTAGCTAGAATCGGAGCTAGGTTTCTACATTATTCATGCATGAGAATCTCATGACAAACAATTTATTAGTAACGTGTGCATATATACACTCGTCTCGCGGTCTCGGCTACTTCTGTAAAACAAATTAATTAATTAACAACTCGATCGAAGCGACTTGGTACATTCTGCAGCAATTTGTTGTGTACGTAGGTGGATTTCTCAGCTCGTTATGCCGGCGGTGCTGGGCAAACACAACCGGAAGGATTGTTGGGGTTATTGGTGCAGTTACTCGGGCATGATTTGCTGCTGCCGGCTGCAGACGTCGCCAGCGGGGACGACGACTGGGCCGCCGCCGTCGCCAGCACCGGCGGCTGCGGCGCGAGGAGGCGGGCCGCCGCGACGCCGGCGTGCGGCTGCGATGCTGCGACGACGAGCAGCAGCGACACCAGCAGCGCCGCCGTGGCCGTGGCCCTCCCGCCAGCCGCGCCGCCGCCGTTGCAATTTCCTCCTCCCTGCTTCATCATCATATGTGTAGTACTAGAATGTTGTGTATTTTTGGTGCGTGTGTGCTTTTGATGGCTGAAAATCTCTCTGTGTGTGTATACGTTGTTGCCGTTCACTATAGCTTGTTGTATCGATAGAAAGGGCGCAGTGCTGGCTACTTATATACAGCTACCTGAGCTCGATGTCACATGGATACATATATAGAGATGTATGTCAGACGATATCAAGACCGTCGAGCGTCGACTATGTTGTAAACTTTTTTGATGGATTAAACCGGTGATGATATATGCTCCCTCCATCCCAAAATGTTTGACCGTTCGTCTTATTCAAAAAATTTAAGTAATTATTAATTCTTTTCCTATCATTTGATTTATTGTTAAATATACTTTTTTTATACGTATAGTTTTGCACATTTCACAAAAGTTTTGGAATAAGACGAACGGTCAAACATGTTTAAAAAAATCAACGGCGTCTAACATTTAGGGAAGGAGGGAGTACTATAGTAATTGGAGACACTTTGAAAAAGCTCCCACGCTAACCAGGAATTAATATCCGTCCGTTTAGTAATTGGACAATTTGAGGGAGTTCCCACCAAGAACATTATTCGGCCATTGATTATATGGATCATATAATCACAACTATAAATTGTATTCGTAGTAATTAAATAAAACATATACCATTAAGTATCATGAACTTTCTAGCTTTCTATACTCCTTTGAAAAAAATTCTAATAGTGACAGGTGATAGTGAATATGTCACCCCACCTTTATCGTTATAGTTTTTTACATATTACTCTTTAAACTTCATTGTATTATATAATAACTAAACCTAATTGTGCAATCTGAGTAATCTTTCGTGTTAAGTTAAAAATGATCTAACTAGTACTAGTTTGTATCCAGAATCCGTGTTAGATAAAATACTCCATCCATCTCATAATATAAGGCACACACTAAGATTCAACTCTTAAAACATTTGACCAACAATTAGTACAATATGAATTAAATTTTATTTGCTAAAAATAATATCATTGGATTGACATTTAAATTTAGTTTCATATGGTTATAATTTTGTTAATTACTGTAAACCTGTAGTATATGAGAAACTATAAGCTAAAAATTAGTTTTAGAGACCGAGTTTGATCATGCCTTATATTATGGGATAGACGGAGTTTACAATTAGAGATAACATGGACTTTTTTTTTCCCAATATATAATAATTCTAAAAATTCGAAATCAGTAAATATGTTGTACTAACCATCATGTACTCTCAACTTAGTGCTTTTTATATCAATTTAATTATCAAATTCAAAATTAGTAATTAGCGAGTTGAAACTTTATTTACATGGTAAGTTCAAGCTAGTCTGCTATAATTTAGAAATGATTCTGGAATCAATAAATATGGGGTTGTATATGTTCCCATTTAGGACTCTCAGTTTATTATTCTATTAAATTAATTTTGAAATTTAAAATCATTACTTACCAAGTTGTAATTGACATTCACTCTTCTTTTAATCCAAAACTGTTATATTTAATTTAGAAAATAATAAGTACTTCCTCCAGGCTGATAATACTTGTCGTTTTACTAGGGTGAGGTTAAACTTTAGAATCTTTGATTATGAATTATTTTTAAAAGATTTATCTTTCAAATATGATGATTACATGTATAGATTAGTCTTAAAATGTACTTTAATAAAATCATATATTTGTTAACACTTTTATACATATTATAATGGAAAATAATAGTTAAAGTTGTTTTTTTGGAGACTGTGCTTTTGTCTAAACGATAAATATTATCAACCCGGAGGGAGTAACATATTTAGCATAATTTTTTCAATCCATAATAACAACAATAATAGCGCATGCAACCCATGAGTTAGCAAGTACGGTATATCTTTAAATATTCAAACCTGCTGGAACAAGCTTTAATTGCAATTATTACTTCCAAAAGTGCATAATACATGAGTATATATCAAACTGGAATAAAAGGTGAATGCAGGATATTTGACCCTGTTGACGGCCAAGTCTGTTGGAATAACCGTCATTCTTTGCGTACGACGACTACAGTTGAGAATTGTCATAAGAATGTACAGTACTATATCAAATTGTCATAGGAATGTACAGTACTATAATTTGATCTACAATTTGAGATGCTGCTACTACTACAATTTGATCTACAATTTAAAGCTTTTGACTTGTCTCTGGCGAATTACACACGTCCATTCAAGTCAAGCTGGTTTCTGGTATTCAAATCAGTTTAATAATGCACGTGTTTTAGAACAGTTTTTTCTCGCTGCAAACTATATTCTCCTTAATTAATGGGGAGCTAATTAACATGGATATTCCTCAAGTTTTTTTCCCTGAATTCATCCATGCAAGGCAATGTATTATCTGCGCTATTAATACTATAATGCATGTGTAAACTCCAGAATTTTTCAAGCGTGAACTAGGTAACTAGCTAGTCTTCGTCTAATAGTTCTGATTCGATGACTATTCTTCTTGTTGAGATCTGGGACTAGCAGACAAGCAGAGCATCTAGAGTATATAGAACGAGAAATATATTCTAGATCTAGTCTGTATCCTAACCTGTTTGACGGCCATACAGATTTACAGAGTTACTGCCGCAGCAAAGAAATTTAAAGGGAAATATATGGTATACAGAACTTTCATACATAGGAAATTGTTTGGTCGACTGATATGTGATCTGGGGATACTAGATATTCAGAACTTTCCATAGGAAATTGTTTGGTCTACCTTCAAATACTGCTGCAGGTTCTTGTTGACAAATCTTGTTTAGTTCACCATTTCAGGGCCTGTTTAGTTGGCACAAAATTTTGCCCCTGCATGTCAGATCGGATATACGGACACACATTTAAAGTATTAAACGTAGTTTAATAACAAAACAAATTACAGATTCCGCCAGGAAACTGCAAAATGAATTTATTAAGTCTAATTAATCTATCATTAACAAATATTTTATTGTAGCATCACATTGTTAAAGCATGGCGCAATTAGGCTTAAAAGATTCGTCTCGCAATTTCCTGTCAAACTGTGTAATTGGTTTTTTTTTTGTCTATATTTAATACTCCATGCATGTGTCTAAATAGTCGATGTGGCAGCTTGAAAAATTTTGTTTGGGAACTAAACAGGCCCTCAGTTTTTTCAGGCAAACAATACTCTCACAAGCTGCATATGTATTTCCACACGGTTAGCGCTCTTCAGCCTGCAAGTTGCTGAGTTGCAGGGTGCCCTTGGTTACTTTTCAAAAAGGAAAAAACAAGGAAAAACCTGGCTGCAGAGAACTGACAAGGAAAAAGCCATTGTAACCGGTTTAGACATTCAAGTCAAACCAGTTTGCATTGCAGACTTTGGACCATTCTGGACAACCAACAAAGAGCATTTTCCATGAGGAAATTAAGTATCTCTTCTCCCTTGACTTGAGTTGGACGTCCCCTCAATTTCTCAAAATACATACAAATTGTTACAGTTTTGTTTGAAAAAAACTGACATTCAATGTACATATGTACTATCCTGAAAATTTTGAAGTTTAAATTTGACTTACGCTAGTGAAAAATAAAGATAGTACTAGAAGAGGATTGGAGACAAACAGTTGGCAACCAGTCATAGTGGACGAAGATGAAATTGAAGAAAAACCAATGACCTGGCACTACTAGGAAAAATATTTTTGCAGGCGGCCGAAAACGGTCTTTCCAGGTGGATAGAGATTCCACCTGTAGGCAAAGGCCTACGAAAATAATTGATTTTCGCAGGCGGCCAGTCGGTCCGCTCGGGAAGATGATTTTCCTAGGTGGAAGGGAGCACGACGCACCACATGGGAAAAAGGTAGGGGCCACCTACGATAAGAAGGCCCCGGCGCCTAGGAAATTGTGCGCGCCAAAATTTAAAATTTCCTGCCAATTTTTTAGTAATAATTTTTTATCAATAATGTTGTAATTAAATAATTAATTAATGCATAAATAATATTAAGATATTATTTATGTATTAATTAATGTCCTGCCAAAGATGATTTGCAGGCGGCGCCCTTATGTGGTCCACTTGCAAAAACCTATCTTTGATGGCGGGCTACAAACTTACACGGGGTTACCATTTTCGTAGGCGGCATTTTCGCTCCATGTCCATACTTGTCTAGAAAAAAAAGCTATCATATAGAAAAATGGTTTTTTTAGTCCAATAAGACTACAACTCGAAAGTTGAGGCAAGGGTAAGAGTGTGTGTATGTAGTACTATTAGTTGGCACTCCGCGCCTTATCACGGAGTTTTATAGTTCTATCGTCAAATAAAACTGAAGTTTTGAATGGTTATTTAAGTGTAACTCTATATATGTTACGGTAAGTACTAAAACAGTAAAACAGTGAAGGAAATGGTATACCCTTTTGATATATACAAATCTTTGCTAGAAATTCGTTGGTCAAATTTCTCACTTGAATGTTTGAAAGGTAAACGCAGCTAGCATATATGCATGACCCAGCTTCACGGCCAAGTCTATTGGAACGCACGCACGTAATAAACGTAAGTACGTGCCAGATCCTATTTTGCGTACGGCATCCATTGAAAAATTGCCGTAACAATGTACAATATCGAATCTGACGTGATGCACGAAGTTTCCTGTTGTGACGTCACGGACAAAACGACTGATGAGTGATGAGATACAACGAGAAGAGAATTTTTATGTTTCTTCGAGAAAATATCTCGAGATTACTAAATTTTACATAAAACAGATGTTTAATTAGTACTTAATTAGACGTACAAAAATTTTACACTTGAAAATTTAGTAGGTCCAGTGTCTTCTGAAGGACGGTAAAATTACACTAAACTTAAGCTTTTTTCACTAAAAAAATATGAAAACTTAAGCTTTTGACTTGTCTATGATCAATTAAGCGCAAGTCGGTCCATGCATCCTCTTACGTACGATCCATTCAGTTAAGTCGAACTTTTTTTTTTCTACTATTGAAAAGTCAAGCTAGTTTCTAGGGCTTCAAATCAGTCCAATTATGCGTGTGACTCGCATCATATATATATATATATATATATATATATATATATATATATATATATATATATATATATATATATATATATATATATATATATATATATATATATATATATATATATATATATATATATATATATATATATATATATATATATATATATATATATATATATATATATATATATATATATATATATATATAGGACACTCATATGGGGCACCATGGTATCTAATGCACAAAATCACTCAAAATTTTCAAAATTTTAAATTGTGAGTATATACCTAGTTATAATAATTCGATTCATACCTATACCTATCAACAAAACAACTCAAATTTAACTTTATTTCACAATCCATGATTACATACCTAACTAATTATATGTATGGATGCTATATACCTAGAATCAAAATCTAACAAAAACAAGTTCAAATTCAGTTCAAACTTGCTTTGAACTAGTTAGTAAAGTAGTTAATGTTAATACCTAAGTAATTGAAAAAGATTCATACTCATTTGAATTGGGTATATACTCAATTTCAACAATGGTACCCGGGCACCATGGAGCACCAAACAAATTTAATATATATATATATATATAGTCGGTCAGGTATATTCAAGTCAAACCGGTATCATTCTATATTACAAACCTGCATATCCATGTGTAAAATTCTCTGAAACATCGACAACGATTGAGAATGTTTTTGCATTCAGTCTAGTACATTTATAGTCAGTGTAGAAGACTAGACCTACGACTAGCAGGACATCTTCATCAAAGTATTGAACAATGCATATATCCTTGTCATACATGTCAATGTCGAGAAACCATGGAAGATCCAGAAACAAGGCTACAGTACGTATATACTTTTTGCTTTCCAGGTAACTGAAAAGAACATCGTCGTCAAGTAAATTCTCTGTGTTGTTTATGGGACCTTTGCGTGCATAAGTTGTCATTACTTGTACATATTTTCTTACTCCTACATACGACTAATTAATTAGTTAGTACTCCCTCCATTTTTTAATTGATGACGCCGCTGACTTTTTCTCACATGTTTAACCATTCGTCTTATTCAAAAAAAAATTACGTAATTATAATTTATTTTATTATGAGTTGTTTTATCACTCATAGTACTTTAAGTGTGATTTATATCTTATACATTTGTATAAAATTTTTAAATAAGACGAATGGTCAAATATGTGAGAAAAAGTTAACGGCGTCATCTATTAAAAAACGGATACTCCTATTGGGCCAGCGAACCAGATCACTGTCTGCCATCAAGGCTGTCAACATTTCAACCATGGCAAAGATTTGCTCTGAATATTCTGTGGTATCTGGACTGTCCTGATCGATCACGACTGGAGATTTGCGCCTACCGTGATCAACCAATGACTTGGGCACTTGTTGACTAGCTAAATTTCTCGTTATATTCCATCAAAATTCCAACATATACTTAGCCGTCAAATGGGTTATGCATACCAGCTGATTAACTTTCAGTCAAGTATATATTGTACGGATTCAAACTTTTTACAATGCTTTGTTCAAGTTTTTTCAGGAATACACAAGAAACGCATTTTTTTTCATTAAGAGAAATAAAAGTTATATACAAAGTAAATTAAAAATCAGCAGGAGACCAAAACATGAGAAGCAAACAAGAAGAAAAATAAGTTGGCTACCACGACCTCGCAACGGCAAAATGAAGGGAATCGTTGAGTTTGCTGCTCACCAAAGCACCGCTTCCTCAACCTTTCCCTTTGCCACCTCGACCCAAGGCCTGTTCTGTTGATCGAATACCCGATTGTTTCATTCTTTTTCAAATCGTCCAAGCCACCAGCGTTGCGACAGTGTCAAATCCTCGGTGATGTGACTTAGGAATCTTCATTCGGCTTCTGCAAAGTCAGAGGTGGAAAGATGTCTCGTTTAGAGGCAAGCAGTCTGGATGCTCTATCGCTCTCAACGTCTACCACCAAAGTTGCCTTTGATTCCGAGCAAGCTACCAAAATATGGTCAATGCTTTCATCTTGCTGATCGCAGAGGACACAACGATCCAGGTGTGGCAACCCACGGTTGCGTAAAACGATCGGTTGTCTAGCATCTGTTCATAGCTACCAACCATATGAAGAAATGACGTTGAGGCGGGGCGAGCGATTTCCAGATTGGGGCTGAGAGAAAGGACCGAAGAACATGGCCTTATATATAGGTTGATCTGGAATTGTATTGGCCCAAACTCTCCCATTTCCAACTGAGTGAATCTGGGTTGGTGGTACTGCGATCAACAGATTGAACAAGCGACCAAAGCTTGAGGTAGTCCGGGATGGCCTGGATACCCAACGCCCCACATATGTCTCTGATCCATCTGCGATCCAGCAGCGCTTCTGCCACCGTCCGATGCCAGCGCACGTGGGCCGGAACATGATCGTACGTAGATGGAAGGGGCAATAGATCGAACGCAACCTTCTTGCAGCCAATTGTCTTTCCAGAAGAGGATCATGTGTCCATTACCCAGGTGAACTTGAACAAAGCTGCGACGTAAAGAATTTTGTCGCAGCTTTGTTCATTTTCAATGATCAATCTTCAGTCCAGTACAGAAACCAGCAGAACTTTGATTTCAGGACATCACAGATCTGCACAATGCGCGTAAAATTCACCGATAAATTGAATAAGACACCAGTTTAATCCGTCAAAAACGTCTTCTGCGTCAGATTGCACAGTTAATTTCGCGGAAAAATATCATCAACTTGGTCGATCATACTCATCTGAAACCTATAAATACCCACATATCCTACAGTTTGATTTGCATCCATAGAAACACCAACTTGATCAAGCATTCAATCTAGCTACTAGCTGCTTATTAGTTAGCAACGAAGAACCGAGGCTTAATTTCAGGCTGAACTTGCGACATGGAGGGAGGAGGAAAAGGTGCGGCGGCGCTGCTGGTTCTGCTGCTCGTCGCGGCGTCTCTGAACGCCGGCGTCGCGGTCGCGGCGGCGCGCCGTCTCGGAGAGGATGGCGGCGGCCGCCGTCAGCAGCCGCCTCCGCTGGTGTCCGTCAGCAAGGCGTCGTCAGGGCCTTCTGGCTGCAGCAACGACCCCCATATTTCTGGACGTCCCTGCGCGCCACCAAAAATGCCGTGATTGATATGTATACATATCACTACACTGTCTACACGTACACTTCCGATGAATTGCTGATGTTTATAAATTATAATAGTATAAATTTTACGCGTAGAATAATTGATCGTTTCAGAGCTAGCAAGTTGCAGAATAATGTATGTATATATGTAGTTAATTAGCTATGCGCTGATTCATCTGTTAATTTGTTGGTATAAATGAACAATTAACTTTATTTATCTGTGTCGCACTCTTACTCACTCAGGACAGGAGGCAGCATAACTGATCTTCAGTCTGAATATCTTTTGAGTAGTACTATCTCATCCAAGAATGATCAACGTATAACATTTTTTGCACAGAGACCAATTGACGAAGCGCGCCATGGACGACGTGCAAACGACTCACCACCGCTAGCTGGGGCATTTTTTCAGACAAGTCGTAACGATGTCTCCGTTGTGTCCTTCATGAAGGCATCGTTTTGGAGGCTTTGTGTGACATTGGTAATTTTTGGATCGACTTTGATGGCTATTACAGTGGCAACTGCATGCGAATGACATATTGATTAGTGAGTTTCTCTCCAACGGTATCTTCCGTTTCGGTTCGATTTCAGTCATCGATGGTGATGTGAGCGAAATTCAATCGGAAAAATGATCGGACGCTAATTTCGGGGATACGATTTCCTGATTTGAGGAAGATGCTACATAACTTGTAATCTTCTGCGAAACAATTGTTTTATGCGATTCCTCACTAACTCTAGATGAAAGTTTTTCTTATCTATTTTTTGTTGGAGTTATATGTAGTTCTCTTGTTTTAAGTTGTGATTTTATAGGTGACAGTCTCGATCTACAACATTTGTAATAATTGGTTGTAGCTTCTTTAAAGCGAATATCATAAATTCTATTATTTTAAAGAGATACTGTTAGATAAATTCTACTCTCCCTCGGAGTGTAATTTTAACCTAAACATTTTCCCCCTAAAGAGTGTATTTTTAGAGTAGGTCCACTAGAGCCCTGTTATATATGATAGCGCATCGATAACAAGAACAGAAACACGACAACACACTAGGGCACGATATTATTAACAAGATTCAGCCGAAACCGACATCCCTATGACACAAATTATATATGGACGCTCCTCCATGATCCAGTGTTACGGTGTATTTAATAATCTATTTTGAATAGTTGATTAAAACTTGACATATATCCCAATTATTCCAAACTTTATTGTGCAAGATTCATGCCACGGGAACGGGGCATGTAGACACGGCACCTAGACAAACATCACCAGGGAATTCAATTCGTGGCGAAAGAAAAAAAATCATCATTTAATTACAGCACAACAGAACCCAATTAATGAAGACTAAACAAATCAGCATTTTCCCTCTTATTTATATCGTGAAACCACCCTCCTGGGGCATACATAAATCTACAGAAGAAATTAAAATACTACAGTAGTCTGTAAGGTCAACAAGCTACTGCCAGCACTACCACGTACTATGCTTGGGCGTTGTTGCGTGCATCAACAATATGCAGCAACTAACTAATAACTAACTAAAACTTTTATTTTGGACAACCAATATATTCATGACAGGTAGTAACATATATGCACATATGATCTATATATATATCAATCAACGCTAGCTACAAATCAAAGGAAGGAATGAATTAATCAGCCCAAATCTTTTGCTTGTATGCGATGCGATGCTCGACGTCGACGACGTACGTACGTGTATAGCTGGTTAATTAGCTACGGCGTGTTCGGCGGGCAAATACCAGGTGGCAAGTTAGGGCCATATGTGCAGCCGGAGGACGGCTTGCTCTCGGACACCGCCGGCGGTGGCGGCGCATGCATCAGCTCCAAGCAGGCGGCGCGGCGGCGCCACGGCAGCGGCGCCGGCGGCATGCAGCGACGCCGCCGCGACGAGCAGCACAACCACCATCATCATCACCGCGGCCGCCGGCTTCATCTTCATCAGTAATTCCGGCTTAATTAATCGCCGACGTCGCAGGTCGCACTCTCTTAGAGCTTGATTAGCTTGCAGCTCGTTTCAGCTTAATTAACTGATCAGCTTGCTAGAGGTTAATTGCTGCAGGTATATCTGGATATGAAGAGCTACTTATAATAGCTCCCAGTCCAAGCTCGATCGATCGATCTCGCCGGCCGTTCAAAACGAGAGAAAATTAAATTAGGGCGAAGTTTCCTGCACGATTGATCGACAGCGTTCTTGACGGATCAAACTGGAAGACTTGGTATGCATGGTTTCTGAAGAACTATACTTGGTTTTTAAGAGTCCAAGATTCAACTTTCAAGAGCATGACTGAATATGAAGCTGATGAACATGTGATGTCCCTGTGGTTGATGATGACTGATGAGAGATCGACTCGCTTTCGGCAAAGACTATGTTTAATTCCATTCTTGGGTTTTCCTTTCAAAGCCTAATCTGTTAATCTAAAAAACAGCTTCTAAAGTACGCATCGTTGAGATATATCGAGGAATTAAACCGAGATTTTCTGGGAAAGCTAAGGGGTTGCATGCATGAATGCATGATAAGACGACCGGCCAAGCCGGATGAAAAAAAAAACACTGATGAATTTCATCATTAATTCATGAATAATCTCATTCAAATTTTCCATTCAACAAGTACTCCCTCCGTCCAAAAGTCTAAGCCCTATTTCTTTTTGCATCAAGACCAAGGAGTAATTCATTCATTCATCGTATAACAAAACCAACAAACAATGAGTGCCAAGTCCAAGACCAGCATTGGTGCCACCCACTCATCAGTGTCAACGTTGTAGTTTTGGTTGAGGAACCGGTACTGATGAGGGGTTCTCATCCTGCATAGATGAGTATTTATGTAGTAGTGTACACAAGTACTATTCACAGTTAAATTTATTTTTTTCCTACATGTATATGTTGAATTTCAATTTGCATGTTTATAGAATGATATATAACATAATAATCTATCTTATCTTTTTCTTAATATTTTATGAATGAGAGGATATTTGAGGATATGTTGAATTTCAATTTGCATGTTTATCTTTTTCTATCTCGTCCTGCAAAAATGAGAGGATATTTGAGGATTATAGTCCACCGAGTATTGTATATAGCTGTATATATATCATCTCGGACCTTATCTCTTATGGTTGCTTGGGTTAACCGTGGCCATCAGGACAAATGTCTCCTGACAGGAAACTCCCATTGCCGCTACTTCCGCAGCCCGGACGCCGCCCGGCCTCCCATCGTGCCGCCTCCCCTCCAGCTGGATCTGGCGGAGGGGAGGGTGCAGCCACCGCCACTACAGCTTTCGCCGCCAGGGCGCCGCCGCTGCCGCTAGCTTCTTGAGAGAGCGAGCAAGAGAGAAAGATCGAGAGAGGTGAGGCGAGAGAGGCGCGCCCGGTAGATAAGGACGAGAAATAAAGATAAGGATGTGTGAGAGAGATATTTGATTAAATATATGGCCTGACACGGCCTGACAGTTATTGAACCGGGCCTAAAATGATCTTTAGTCCCGATTGATGTTATCAACCGGGACTAAAGATAAAAAAGTTTCGTTGGCTTTTGAACCTAAAAATTAATCCTGCTTTCTATTTGAACCGAAACTAATGTAATTTTTACCATCCATCCGGAGAATTATCAATTCTCCAGTAGTGATGGTTTTCCTGCCATCAGGAATAGTCCAATTTCTGGGTAGTGGTTGCTTATGCAACCTGCTTTGACTTGGGTCATATAAAACAAATTAATTGACTAACCAAAAAAATGTAGGAATGTAAATAAAAATACAATAAAACTTGAAAACAGATTCTATTTGAATGTTGGGAAAAGGACACACAAGAAAGCCGTGGGTTGTGTCCACATGCATGCCGAGAGGGAGACTGAGAGATGGCGACTGTATTTATACTGATTCTAGTATATATGCATATGGGTGTTTGTTCAGGATAGGCATCCTTAATAATTCCCAAATCTATTGTGCAAATTTATGCGGGGAACACGAGTACACGACACCAAACAAAAATCATCAGGGAATTCAATTCGTGGTGGCGAAAGAAAAAATATTCATCGTCATTTAGAGCAAGTTTAATAATATAGTCAACTGTTGGCTCCAAAACAACTATAATTAATATAATAACCCATTCATACAATAGTTAACTATAAAAATATATTACACCATTAATACTCGGTCCCACCTCTCATACACACACAACGTTTTGGAGTCCGTGTTGCAGCCGGCTATAAATCTATAGCACACTTTCTTCTCTCTCCTCTCTTTTCTTCTCGATATATGGTTATAGTTGGCTTATAGTTTACTATTGTACATGCTCTTAATTTACAGACAGAAGTACAGAACCCAACAAATACTGAACAAATTAATGGACTAATTTGTTTGTCTTTATTGTGAGGTATACGTACATAAATCAACAGAACAAATCAAACTACAGCAATATCTAAGGTTCGCATCAGCAAGCTACGACACGGTGACACTTGTATATATGTGTGGCACTGTTTGCCTACTGGTATTATTGACGACAACCCAAGAACAACTAATTAATTAACGAACTGAACCTATAATAGTATTTACGACAACCAACTATAGTTAATGAACCATAATATATATACTACATATATATATGAGTAAATATTTGGAGTATAATGTAGTACTACTGTATCAATCAACGCCACGAAGGAATTAATTAATAGATATGTGTAGCTGGTCAATTAGTTAATTAATCACGGGGCGTTCGGCGGGCATGGACCAGTGGAGGGCTTAGTAGGGTTGTGCGTGCAGTCGGAAGCCCCCGATGACGTCTTGCTCGCAGACACCAGCGGCGGCGGCGGCGGCGGCGACTCAACGGCGCCGCCGGCATCAGCTCCGGCCAGCAGGCGGCGCGGCGGCGCCACCGCAGCGGCGGCGTCGGCGGCATGCAGCGACGCCGCCGCCGTGACGAGCAGCACGAGCACCATCATCACCGCGGTCGCCTTCATCAATCTTGATTAATTAGTTCCGGCTTAATCTTCCTTAATTAGCTAGCTATCTTGCAGTTCGCTTCAGCTTGGCTAAGCTTGTTGATATGCGCTAGGTTATTAATTGCTGCAGGTGTGGTGATCGAGCATATGAGATGTACTTATAATATATACTAGTAGCTCCCAGTCCAAGCTCGATCGAGATTATCTCGCCGTTCAAACGCGATCAAGAGAAAAAATAGGGTGAAGTTTCCTAGCTGCACGATTGATCGACAGCGTTCTTGACGGATCAAACTGGAAGAATTGGTATGCATGGTTTCTGATGAAGAAGTACTACTCCCTCCATTTAATAATGTGACACTTTCTAGCATTTTTCATATTTATATAAATGTTAATGAATCTAGACATATATATATATATATATATATTCAGAGATTTTCTACTGTGTTTGGAGTGCGTCAAATCTGTTCATGGCTTCCAATCTAACGATCCACATACATGTGAAAAGGTACTTAAATATGTGGGCCAGGCATTACTTGAAAAAGGTTAGATATGTAATTTGGTTTCTATATTTCATAAAGAGAGGAAGAACTAAACGGGAAACTTTTCTGCTGCTCCGGCGGCCGGAGCGCAGAGAGATGATAACGTCTTCAGTCTGTTGATGCCACTGCACACGGCTTGCACCTAATCTGTATAACTAATGAAGAAACTAACTACGGCGTCTAGGAGTACTTGATTAATGTTTGCAGATCGTGTAACTAGATGCTAATTGAAGACCACATAATTGATGATTAGAACTAAGTAATTGATCCACGCGTCTTTCCATATATCCGCATGAGATTTGCATGTGACTCTGAAGATTTCCAAACGAAAAATTGATTGATGCGCCTCCGTCTCTTTGTATGGATTACTTTCTAAAGACAATAAAGATGGATGGATGTATAAAACCTAGTTTTGAAATTTGAGTCATCCATTATATAGGGGTATGTGTGCGGCTGGATGGATCGAAAAATTACATCCAGGTGTGCAGAAAGATATAGCAAAAGAATAAAGAACGGTTGATTACGATGGCTAAAGAACAATTACTAAACTGCCCATGTTTATGTTAATTCAATTCCTAATCTACTCTTTGAGAATCAACGGTGGATGTTTAAGTTGAGGAGAGGTACCTTGGGTACCTTCCAAGTGCTGCAAAAGGTCTCTTAGATTCATTAACATCTATATGAATATAGGCAATGCTAGAAAGTCTTACATTGTAAAACGGTGGAGGTAAGTTTTGAGTCCAAGATTCAACTTTCAAGAACTGACTGAAGATTAATTTGATGAACACGTGATGTCCCTATATATGGTTGATGTCTTGATGAGATCAACTCGATCGCTTTCGGCCAGACTATATATATGTTTCATTCTTGGGCTTTCCTTTCAAAGCTGAATCTGTCATCTAAAAAACAGCTTCTGAAGCACGCATGGTTGAGATCGATATATCGAGGAATTAAACCGAGAATTTCTGGGAAAGCTAAGGGTACGCTGCATGCATGAATTAATGATGAGACCACCGGCCAGCCGGATGAAGAAAAACACTGATGAATTCATCATTAATTCATGAAAGCTAAGGCTAGATGATGACATGGATGTTACGTAAGAAAAAGAGGCGAAAATATAATAAACGTTGTGCATGCTTGGTCTGGCAACGTACTGATCGAGATAGCGTATAAGATATTTTAATTTTGGTCAAAGTCAAACTGCTTCAAATTTAACTAACTTTATAAAAAAAATAGTAATATTTTTGATCCAAGATAAATTTATTATAAAAATATATTTAATTATTAATTTAATAAAACTAATTTGGTAATGTAAATATTACTATATTTGTGTAAAAACTTAGTCAAACTTAAAATAATTTAACTTTAACCAAAGTCAAATTATCTTATAACCTAAAACGGAGGGTAGCTAAGAGACGACCTGTTTAATTTAAGCATCGCATCACAGATGAACAAAACGCGTGTGTACTGATCGTTCAGCTAGCTAGCTAGAGTCGCGTCAAGCTAGTCAAACAAAGAATGTTCAGCATCACTCCTTTCCCAGCGGTTGTTTTTCACTGCGAAACGTTTGACTAGCTAGTCTCCTGTGTCTCGAGTCGAAGCAGGAGATTACCTTAGCTTTTTCGTGCAATAGATTATGTGGGAAAAACGTTGTAAAATTTCTCCAATCGTTCATTTCATACGAGACTGCGGGTCCAACATTGATCGATAGCATTTGTTTATATTTTTCTCCGTTTTCTACGTTGAAAATCCAAATGGTTGCATGGATCGATTCATTTTGCATAGTATATATAGCTTCAAAGTTTCTTCAACTATATATATCTTCGTGTAGCTATATGATGGTTTTTTTTCTTCAAAAATAAAATTATATAACGTTTTAAGAAAAAACTTTACTAATATATAAAATATTCCGTTTAACACTTTGAAATCATGAATCACGATAAAGCCGAACTGATAAGCTCTGTAATGTATGTACATACATAGGGAAACTATTCTGAACAGAGGATGCTTACAGTTGTTTGCATGTCATTTTTAAATAGTTAATAAAAGCTCTAAGAAGATTTATTTATATGTGATATATCACTCGACAAACTTAAAATTCAGCTTTCTGCATGTCGCAATGAAAAAAAGCAAATTAAACTACAAATAGTTAACATACTGGAGAAAGGCTTTCTACTCCCGGTTCGTAATCCCCTATAGTCCTGGTTATACAACCAGGACTAAAGATGCCTATTTTTAATTCTAGTTGGTAACAGGTTTTTTTTCTTTTTTTCATATCTCGCACCCAATATCTCCAAATCATTAAAAAATATCATCTCTCACCATCGATCTCAAATCATCCACAAAAACATAATCATCTCAAATCATTCACAATAACACATAGTTCATTCTCAAAATCATTCACAACAATATAGTTCATTCTCACAGATCAAATCAACACATCGAATCACACAGATCGAATCAAAAAGGAAAAAAGAAAAAATCATACAGGGCCACGCCCGCCTCCACCGCTGGCCACCGCCATGGCCTCCTCGCCGGCGCGCCGGCCTCCACCGCCAGCCGCCGCCCGGCCACCGCCGCCACGCGAGGCCGCCGCCGCCTGCCAGAGAAGTGGGGAGGAGGGGGAGGAGGGGGGAGGGGGAGGAGAAGGAGAGGAAGAGAAGGGTGAGTGAGGAGAGGAGATAAAGGAGAGGAGGAGGAGATAGAACCGGGAGGGAAGAGGAGATAGAAACCGCGTGCGCATGCCTCCTCGATCCAATCTACGCACACACCTCATTCTCAATCTCCGCGTATGCCGATCTTTTTTCCTGGTTGGTGTTACCAACCGTCAACCAGTACTACAAATAGATCTTTAGTTCCGGTTGGTAACACCAACCGGGACTAAAAAAAATATAGGTGTCTAACCCCGCCTGCTGTTTTTTTTGAACCGGGACTAAAAATGATCTTTAGTCCCGTTGGTGTCAAAAAGTACCCCTGAGCTTTTAAACCGGGGCTAAATTAATATGTTTTTAGTCCTGATTTTTATTAGAACCAGGACTATTGTAAATTTTGGCCGACCGACCAAAGATGGTTTCTCTAGCAGTGATATGTTCACAATCAAAATGTTTTTTTCGTGGCGACATGTAAAAGTTGAATGTTTATAGAGTTAAAAGTTGAATGTTTGTAGAGTGATATTAATATCACATATTAATACATCTACTCAAAAAAATTTTCATAACTATTCGAGTAACATGCAAGTAACCAAGGGAAGTCTCCTGAGAGTTTAAAATAGACTCTCTACGTACATACAAATGTTCTCTCTCTCTCTCTTTTTTGTAAGTCTTTCATCCAGTTTTTAGCCCTTGTTTAGTTCCTAACTTTTTCTTCAAACTTCTAACTTTTCCATCACATCAAAATTTTTCTACGCATATAAACTTTCAACTTTTTTCTTCAAACTTTCAATTTTAGTCAAACTTTTAATTTTAGCATGGAACTAAACATACAATTAAATGCAGCTAGTTTACATGATGTGACCCGGTTGACTGCCATGTCTGTTGGAATAACGGTCGCACATGTATGTACGTGCCAGCTAGCATTCTTTGCGTACGATACCAGTTGAGAACTGAATTGTCACAAGAATATGTACAGTAAATATACTGACAGCCCCTGATCAAATTGACAGCTTGAATATTTTCATTTTTGACGCAAAGACTGCTTGAATAGTTGAATTGAATCGTGACTTCGTTGAATTGCCTGGGATAATATAGAATGACCGATCAATTAATTAATCTGATGATGTAATGCATATGAAGTTTCCTCCTATGACGTCACGGATAACCTGAGCTAGCGGCCATTTGGATCACACAATCTGATCGATCACCAGAACTAGCTACCACCTACAGGCGTATTCAGGTCAAGCTGGTTTCAGGTAAATATTAAATCCATTTTATACTTTTTTCTCTATTCAAATAATTAATGAGGAACTGACAATTGGAAATTGAGTGTGTCATATTTTAATTTTTTAAATAATCATCAAATATTGCAAGGCAGTGCATAATTTCAGTATGCTATTGTTCATATTAATGTATTGCATGCAAATAATTAATAAAATTGCAGTTTAGATTCATATGCTAATGCTAGTTAACAGTCGTGAAGTAATAATTTCAATGCAACCAACCTCTAGTTCTTACATAATTATAGAGCCGTCGTAATCCGTAGGAGGTGCCAAGCCACGATTAATTAGGCTATCATCAACACGGACGGTCTCCAATGGCTTCTCCCTTTCTAATATAATCTCGATGCAACTATTGTGACATCGAGCTATTCAAGCTACGCAAATCATGTCTTCACCAACAAACTACACTTACACGTTGTTCAAGACCGATGAGGTTGAACAATAATGGCGGGCGGATCGAGACTATATGAAGGCTTGTCACCGATACCGGCGCACGAACCGACGAAGCCGTGGATATGTTGTTGGCACCCACACACATCTACATCAACACCCATCTTATCATTATGCATGAAGAACACGAAGTTAAGACAAAAAGATGATCACAAGCAGTTTATTCGGAGGTTCTCCAATAGGTTCTAACCTATGGAGGTAATAACCAGTAGCCTCTCGAGGTCCTGAGAACCAGAAGATCACATCGCTGATGTCAAGATCTGCCCAACGACAAGCAATGGTGCATGATTTTTATATTATACACGAAAACTATATCTTATTAATTCAATTAATAAAGATCACGTGTATCTGTATATGTTGTACATGTTTTATATTTTGTGTATTTAGATACACTGGCACGCCCACATTTATTTTCTCTCTAAGCATTGTGAGATCCATATTTTTCTATTCTAAACACTGTGGTCACGAGAAGTGGCATGTGGGAGACGGCGAGTGAGCCAGCTTCGAGGTGGCTTGGGAGAGATGGCGAACGAGCCGGCGTGAAGGGAGACGGAAACCCCCTCGGTCCTCCTCGTCGTCCAAGGCTTTGGCGACGCAGCGGCATGGACAAACACATCGATGAAGAGGAATAAAGGGTAAAATAGTAAATTCGCTCTATACTTTTTTTAAAAAAAAACACACACAGTGCAAATGCAAGTGCTCACAATACGCCCATGCTCACTCATATATATGAACACACATATACACCCTACCCTATTAGCACATCCGAAAGACTATGTTGAGATATTTTGAGATTGACGAAGTCACCATGGGCACCTCGATGTTGACGGGTATGTCGGCTAGCGCTGAAAAAATAATTAGTCGTAAATACGAGAATCCATTTCTAGTCTAGGTCATGAACCTAGGTACGTGGGTTGTTTAAAAAAAACATAACTAGTTAACTAGTTAAGCCATGTTCACTTCACCGTTGTATACTTAATTTCGTCGATGCTGTCAGAAATGTCATATATCTCATAACGGAGGGAGTATATAAGAAAGCAGGATCGTGGCCACATGTCTAGATAACAATGTGTACGTCTAAACGGTTCAAATCCTTGTATGTCTCTGTTTGTTTTTTCTCGTTTTTTAGATAGGTAGATTAGATAGAGAGAGATGACGTTTGTATTTACTGTATTTAACATGGGTGTTTGTTCAGACCGACATCCTTAATATAATTATTCCAAAATGTATTGTGCAGATTCAAGCGGGGCACACAAAACAAAACACCAAAACAAAATTCATCATTTACTTTTACAGGAAGAGCCCAATGAGTATACTGAACAAATCAACATTCGTTGAATCAATTAAACGTGTTGCGTGCATCAAACGCGATGCAACAAGTACACACCTGAACTTACTTTTATTTACGGAAAAAATATAGTTCATCAAGGCCAAGAAGGAATTAATTCATCAGCCAAATAGGAGTATTAATTTATACTGATTAATTAATTTATATAGGAGTATTAATTTTGCGATGCGGGCGACGACGTGTAGCTGAACAAATTAATCACGGCCCCGGCGCGTTCGGCGGGCAGACACCAGAAGGGGGTGTGTTATCGTTGTTCGTGCAGCCGGATTTATGTTCCACCTTGCTCTCCGACTGATCACCGCCGCCGCCGTCAGCTCCCAGCACGCGGCGCGGCGCCGCCGCGGCTCCGTCGGCGGCATGCAACGACGCTGCCGCGACGAGCAGCACGACCACCACCATCGCCGCGGTCGCCTTCATTATTCTTCAGTTCCGGCCGGTCGCCTCCGACGATGTCACACTACTAGTCACTGCACTTAGCTTCTGCACTACTGTAACTTTTGCAGTTTCCTGCTTAATTAATTTACTAAGCAGAGGTGCATAAGTGTATTAGCTAAGTTGCTGCAGGAATGGTGAGTGCAAAGCTTGAGGAGGATACGAGAGCTACTTATAAGAGATCCCAGCTCGATAGATCGATCGATCATATCGATCTCGCCGTTCAAACGAGAAGAAGAAAATTAAGCTGAAGTTTCATGCACGAAAATGCCGGTAAGCATGGGGGGACGTTCTTGACGGATTAAAGAGGCAGCAGAATTCGTCGTATGGTTGTCTGAAGAACTAAGATAGCCTATCTGGATGACGGTCTTGCGAAGTTTTGAGTCTAACATTCAACTTTCAAGAGCTGACTGAACATGGAGCCCGTGAATATATAACTGAAGATGTGAAGATGTCCCTGTAGCTCCCTGATGAGTTGAGTTCTAATTAAAGCGCTTATTGGATTGCCTACTCACTTATTTACCGTGAGTACATTTTCTGAATTGCTAAACAATACGTTTTTTCAAATACTTTCTATATAAAAGCTTTTTAAAAATTGAATAAATATATATTAAAAATTTGTTATACTTAATTAATCATCTTAATTAATAGAATAGAGGCGGATGGGCGCGAGATGAACGGAACCCTAACGACGATGGTATTTTTGAGACAAAGTCATTTGTACGATGGCATTTCTTGAAACTCACACTTATTGATGGTATTTCTTGGATTTGGACGCTTGTCAACAGCATTTCTTAGATTATCTCATAAAGTAGTATAGATAAAAATGCAGCTAAGTAAGTGTGAGATGAGACAATAGGAGCCTCAAACTAAAGAGTAGAATTAATTGATGAGTTAGATTATTGGATAAGTCAGCTCATGTTGTATAGAACAAATATGGTGTTATGTAGGTTGATAATTTTGGATTATCCGGCAAATATACTATCGGATAATCCACACTTGTCGAATTTCTATAAACCCATTTCATATCCTCGTTTTGGACGGATTCAGAGCAGGCCAGATCGGATATTATTCGATTCATTTTCTCCCCTACCAAGATGGACCGTATGATATGAAGAGAGTGATCTCGCGAGCTTGATGTGGCGTGATTGTCACCATCAATTGAAGCCAAACGTTTGACTACATATTACGGGAAGATCACAGCGCGCGATTGTACAATAACACCACATTGAACTCGTAGGATCACCCTCTATCTTGGCTCCGACATCCTTCAATAATAGATGACCGCAGCAACACTAATATATCCCCGTCTCTTTGCCTCCTCTCCCACGGGTGCGATGGGAGTCGACTTGGGAGTGGTACGGTGGGAGTTGATTTGTATATATACTATAGAAGAGGGGGCTAAATACAAAATTCTCAACTAGATAGCTAAAACAAAAACTGCCTGGACGCGCCCACAACAACGTTCAAGTTGTTACATCTGCACTTTATATATCGGGTGATATAATAAACCATGATTTAGGATATCCAAATACAAGTTCGGATCTAGATGGTACCCCATTACAAGTTTAAGGATTAGCATGTATTTGCTATTGAACAAATATGACAAATTCGTATCTGATGCTCTTTGTGAAATCATCCTGGTGGTATATATACACAAGCAAATGGACTGAACAAATAAAATTACAGTATACTCTGTAATGTTTACAAGCTACTTTTTCAGCACTATATATGTTGCGTGCATCAACGATATATATGAAACTAATTAACTCTACTTTTATTTTCGACAACCAATGACGAACAATATTAACATGCATACTTATTGTACATATATATGTATAAATATATACTCCTGTAGTATTTCAATCGACGCCACGAAAGAATTAATCAGCCAAAATCTTGCATGCAACTGCAGGACGTGCAGCTGGTTTAATTATGCGGTGGACTTGGGCAAGGAGGGCCATTAGAGTGCGTGTTTTGGTCGTAAGTGCAGGTGGAAGCCGCCTTGCTCTCGGACACCAGCGCCGGCGACCCACCGCCGCCGCCGCCGTCAGCTCCCAGCAGGCGCCGCGGCGCCGCGGCGGCGTCAGACGCCGCCGCGACGAGCAGCACGACCATCATCATCACGGCAGTAGTAGCCGACGACGAGCCTCCTCCCTTCATCTTCAGCTCCGGCCTGCTTCTGGCTTCGAACTAAATCGTTTCAGCTTAACTGAGCTGGTATGTAAGCTTAACTGAAGAGTGGTGATGAGTCCACAGCTTCAGGAGGGATACGAGCTACTTATAATAGTTTCTCCCAGTTCAATCGATCGATCGATCGATCTCGCCGTTCAAAGGAGAAGAAGAAAATTAAGCTGAAGTTTCCTGAACGACATTAATGCCGGTACGCAGGGGGGACGTTCTTGACGGATTAAACAGGCAGAATTCGCATGGTGTCTGATCGAAGATTATTCAACTTTCGAGAGCTGACTGAAGAGTGAAGATTGCATGCAGGCAGATTGTACTTATATGTGTTAGTTTAACCACCGGTCATTTGATGACCGAATTTTTTTTCTTGTTGAAATTTAGACTCTCCGTGCTTGGCTTTGTCTTTCAGGTCAATCTGACTAACTTGAAGCGTGTGGAATGAATGTCGTACGATGAACTTGGATTTTTTTTATTTTTTAGACTTTCTATTTTTAAAATTTATTAATATATTTTTTAAAAAGTATTTTCAAATCTGAATCTTTTGGCCACGCCAGCCTGACTGGTGTAATAACTTTGTTACACCACACGCAGCTGACGTGGCAATATTGTCCTGCCATGCCAGCCTCTTGCCACGCCACCGTGTGGCTGGCGTGGCAAAACAACGTTACCACGCCAGCCACTTGGCCGCATAGTCAAAAAAGTTTCAGTTCTCGAAAATATTTCTTTGAAAGATCTATTAATAAAATTAAAAAATTTAAAAAGTCTAAAAAAAATTAGGAACTTGCTGACAAAATCTGCAGGAAACTTAAGAACTGGATTAATTCCAACTATGTGGAACTAAAAGATATACTATGTCTGTGTTACTGGTGCTTCGGCATCGCACTCTGCACATCACCATATACATAATGACAGATATCATCAAAATACATAAGATTAATTCCATGTCTTCCAATCAATCTCTTCATTTACTCGTTCTTGGTGAAATTCCTAACCAAAAAATTCATATTGTGAAGAGCAAGGGCAAAGACAAAAATGTGTAAGAAATTAATACGCCTAGTTGCTTGACACGACGGTATCTGTCGGTTAAAAGAATAGTCATGGTTAGAAAAACATGACAGAATATAGTTTATGCATCCAAACAACATTAGTGTGGACTAACTTTTGGAAAGAGCATCTGTTTTTCTCCTCCAATTGGTCAATGAGGTCTTGAGTCATAGTTGATTTCTTCTCCATTAAATTATTGAACTCTTCATAATCCTTAAAAGATAGATCGATAGTCACTACTACATACAAGATTTTTCTGTGCGGGCATTTTGATTTTTCCGTGCGGTTGTCCGGCCTGTCTGCAGCCGGGTGTCTGGGAAAATCGGCATTTTCGCGTGTGGGCGGGCCGACCGCACAGAATAATCAATTATCCCATGCGGTTGTGTTATACCACCCGCACGGAACCAAAAAAACCAAAAAAAAAAGCAAAAATCACCGCCAGCCGCCACATCGCTGCCTTGACGACGCACACGACGACCAGGAGGAGGACGGTGAATTCACCGCAGGGAAACGGTGAACGGGGTCCATTGCCGTCTCTAGGTGAGAGTGGATTTGGGAGTGCTGGGAGTTGATTTGTGGATATACTATAGAAGAGGGGGCTCAATACAAAATTCTTAACCAGATGAGGGTTGCTACAAAACGGGATCCCATTGCAACAGGATAGACATATTAACTATTCTCTTGCACGAGTGTCACATGTATCAGGTCCTAGGTATCACAGGTACTGGTAGCAGATATCACAGGTATCAGCTACCATGCAGCTAGTACCACAACAGGTGTCAGGTATTAAGTACTGTCTCATAGAACGGTATCCTGTTCCAACGGGATAACGTTGTATATGTTTTCTATAAAATAAAACATGATTAGCGGTGTATTTGGATATCCTAAATTTATATCCTAAATGTGATTTGTTAAACATGATTTGTTAGATGACACACCCCATAACAAATTTAAGATTAGCTTTGTATTTCGCTATTGAACGAATATGACAAATTCGTATCTGATGCTCTTTCAGCGTGTAACCATCCTGGGGGTATATATATACACACACAAGTAAATGGACTGAACAAAATAAATTACAGTATACTCTGTAATGTTTACAAGCTACTTTCAGAGCTATATATGTTGCGTGCATCAATGATATATATGAAACTAATTAACTCTACTTTTATTTTCGACAACCAATGACGAACAATATTAACATGTATACTTGTTGTACATATATATGTATAAACATAGACATATACTCCTGTAGTATTTCAATCAACGCCACGAAAGAATTAATCAGCCAAAATCTTGCATGCAATTGCACGACGTGCAGCTGATTTAATTATCAATTATGCGGTGGGCAAGGAGTGCCACTAGGGGGCGTGTTGGGGTCGTGCGTGCAGGTGGAAGCCCCCGCCGACGCCTTGCTCTCGGACACCAGCGCCGGCGACCCGCCGCCGCCGCCGCCGTCAGCTCCCAGCAGGCGGCGCGGCGCCGCCGCCGCGGCGTCGGCGGCACGCAGCGACGCCGCTGCGACGACGAGCAGCAGCACGACCATCGTCATCGTCACCGCAGTCGCCGACGACGACGACGAGCCTCCTCTTTTCATCTTCTGCTCCCGGATGTACAACTGTGACTTAGCTCTAGTTATAGCTTGCAGCAGTTTGTTTAATTTCAGCTTAACTGAGCTGGCTAGGTTGCTGTATAGGAATGGTGTGAGTCCAAAGATTCAGAGGATACGAGCTACTTATAATAGTTTCTCCCAGCTCGATCGATCGATCTCTCGCTGTTCAAACGAGAAGAAGAAAATTAAGCTGAAGTTTCCTGAACGACAATGCCGGTACGCAGGGGGGACGTTCTTGACGGATTAATTAACAGGCAGAATTCGTATATATGGTGTCTGAAGATTATTCAACTTTCAAGAGCTGACTGAAGATTGCATGCAGGCAGATTGTACTTATATGTGCCAGTTTAACCACCGGTCATTTGATGACCGAACGAATTCATTTGGTTGAAATTTAGACTCTTCGTGCTTGGCTTTGTCTTTCAGGTCAATCTGACTAACTTGAAGCGTGTGGACTGAATGACGTATGAGGAACTTGCTGCCAAAATCTGCAGGAGACTTAGAATTGGATCAATTCCAAGTGTGTGGAACTAAAAAGATATACTTTTTTTTTCAGAACATAAAAAAAAAAATTACTCTGTCTGCGTTACATAATGACAGATGTAACTCGATCTATCTGTCGGCATCGCACTCTGCATAACACCATATACATAATGACAGATGTAGATCATCAAAATACATATGATTAATTCTATGCCTTCCAATTAATCTCTTCATTTACTCGTTCTTGGTGAAATTACTCACCAAAGAAATGCATATTATGAAGGGCAAGGGGAAAGACAAATGTGTAAGAAATTAACAAACCTAGTTGCTTGACACGGCGGTAGTCGGTTAAAAGAATAGCCATGTTTAGAAAAACATGACAGAATATATTGTATGCATCCAAACAACATTAGTGTGGACTAACTTTTGGATAGAGCATCTGTTTTTATCCTCCAATTGATCAATGAGTTCTTGAATCATAGTTGATTTTTTCTCCATTAAATCATTGAAACTCTTCCAAATCCATGAAGATAGATCGATATAGTGTTTCTTCTTGTCCTCACAACGCTTCTTACATTCCATTAGGTATGAGTAAGAATGAACCTGCTAACTAGAAAAAAAATTACATCAACTTGTAATGTATCGAATGGCAGAAAAACTTTGGAATGTTTGGGTTGTAATGAAATATAATAATGGTAGCATATAGGCTCAGAATCAATATATAACACCATTTCACATAACAACATAGGCCAAGATAGAATCCATTATTCAGAGAACCAAAAAGCTAGCAAAGCATATGCCCTCGTGCCGCTGTCACGCGAGCGGCTCGAGGGAAACCCTACCCGCCCGTGCCACCACCTTCCTTCCCCTCTAGCCGCCTCGCCGCCACCGGAGCCCGCCGTTGGAAACCGCAAGGCCGGATGGAAAGGTGGCGGCGGGGAGAACAAGCTGATGGCAAAGCTCTTCCTCGGCGTGGGAGGCAACGGCCGAGGCGGTCAACGGGGCAGGGCGACGGAGCTGGTCATGCTGGAGACGGATCCGGTCCCCCCCCATCAACGCGGATCTGCCACCCCCCCCCCCCCCCGGCTAGATCAAGAGTGGTCGACTCCGATGTTGGTGGTGCTCAATGCGATGGAGACCTGGTGGAGGCGGGCGGAGGTGGCGGAAGCCCGCGGCGATGGTAGCCGGCATAGGCGCGATGGTTGTGGCCGATGGCGGAGGTGGCCGCCCCCGAGGATAGTGGTTGGCTAGTGGGAGGTGCGGCAGCGACTAGGCGGCGCGGCCGGCTCTGCGCAGCGCGAGGTGAGGCCAGAGTGGCAGAGCTCACGGCGACGATGGCTGGCCGTCGGAAGGCGCGGCAGCGACTGGGCGGCATGGTCAGCGACGGCGGAGGCACGAATGGTCAAACATTTATGTAATTATAATTTATTTTGTTATGAGTTGTTTTATCACTCATAGTACTATAAGTGTGATTTATATCTTATACATTTGCATAAAATTTTTGAATAAGATGAATGGTCAAACATGTAAGAAAAAATCAACGGCGTCATCTATTAAAAAACGGAGGTAGTATATGCATATGGATCTTAAATTTTTGGTTTGGTTATAATAGAGCAGCATTAAGATTAGACAGCATATACGTAGCTTCTATTAACTATTAACTATTAGTTGTTCCTCTTTCACCTTGATAGCTTATAACAAATGAATAGCTAGCGTAGAGCTCGAGCCAAAAAGGAGGGGGTGGGTAGTGTTGCGTGCATGTGAGCAAGGGAGGTGGAGGGAGCTTTTTTTTCTAAGCTATTTAAGTAAAAGCTAATGATCAGATTTTTTTTTCTCAGATATTTTGTTTCTATTTTTTAAAGACATGACATGTTTCTAATGTTTGAAAATAATATGTCAACGACGTAAGTGGAAATTCATGGTCAGATGTTTTATTTTTTTTCTTTAAATTTGTAAGATTTTTTCTCTGATTTGTAAAATATGACATGTGTTGACTTAATAACACCATAAAGAATATTTAATGGATCTTTATTACTTAGAATGATTTAAGATGACACAATACATATTGCTAAATTTCAAATGTTCCATTGTTGTTTCATTGTTGGACTATGTTCAAATTATATATTTTAATTTTATATAGCAAAATATGAGTAATATAAATCTTAAATTACTTTTTTAATTACAAATAAAACTATAGTTCAAATAAATTAAAAAATGGATGTTATTTGATTGCCCTCCAAAACATAGATCTGTTCAAATAACGTATTTTCATTTTTACATTATTTTTATATGGCTCTTAAATTACTAAGCTATCTAAGTATTAATTGTTTTTATTATTATAGTGAATTAAAAAATATATAAGAGTATGGAGGGTCAGAGGGGAGGGATAAGCATGTACTCCCTCCATATTTTTTTGTTTGATGTTGTTGAGCTAACCAACGTCATATATTTGTGCATGGAGGTAGTACATACGTTGCGTATTTATATGCGTACGTACGGCCAAAGGGTGGGAGGAGAGATTGTTTCTTGAGATATATTTAATCGGTGTTATCTATAATAGATCTAGTGACCTAAAATAATGTGTTCACTTTTTAAGTGAAAATCAAAGGTCGAATATTTTGTTTTTTCTCAAAATTTTTAGGATTTCTTTAATTTATTATAATGCCGTGTGATGGTTTAAGAGCGTTTATAGGGTATTTATGTAGTGTGTTTGTATAATGTTTAATGGGCTTTTAAGGTCGAGATTGCACAAATATAGAATTCAAAGGATATGTATCCTATATCTTTCACATCCCCTTACAACATTTATGTTCAAATAGGTCGAGACTGGTAAAGAAGAACACAATTGAAACAAAAGAGGAACTGAAAGAGGGTATGGCTGAGAGAAAAGAGGAACTGAAAGAGACTAAGGCTGAACTTGCCGATACAAAAAGGGTAGCATATGTGGCTATTCTTAAAGAGCAAGGTTAGTATCAAATTGAAAGAGGTGATCAAAGATAGAGATGTAGACCTGGTCTGTATACAGGAAACAAAAAGGAGAGTTTTTCATATAGGGAATTAAAATCCTTCCAAGGAAATAAGATGCGAAGAGGAGGGCTATGGAAGCCGAGAGAACCAAAGCTAAAGAAGCAAAGGATAAGGAATATGCGAAAAACAGAATCAAGTTGTCCTGGATGTCAGCAAGGTTAGTATCTATTTGAGATAATAGTATTTAAAATAATAATAATAATAATAATAAATGAATTATATTGCCTAATTATATATTTGTTTTGCAGTGCTCTGAAGCTAGCCGGCGAAGCTATACTGTCAATCTTCTTTGGTGGGCCATGAAGCTATACAAAGGAATGGGCACAAATTTGTAGTGGAAACTGATGAACTCGACCGAGATCCGACAGGGCCATGCCGCCGTCGCTGTTCATATCAACTCGTTCGTCAAAGTCGAGTTTACACGTACGTTGCGCCCACTTGAGTCTTGTGCCTGTGCTGCTGTTTGTTATCGCTATGGCCTCTGGGGAAGGAATTAATCAAATGGGGATGCATCGATCCAGATCGAGGGGAAAGCTATCACGCTGCCACCAGATTACACACCCATTACAGCACGATCGACGCGATGACACACGTTGGCATGAACACGTCGTCAAAACTACTCCTAGTAGCTAGGACGATGCCGGCGATGTGTCGACGATGGGTCGAAGCGAATTAATCCTCTCGATCGCCTGTCACTCGGCCACACGCTTCCCGCCCTCGATGATGGCGCACGCATGCAGAAGAAAAACATGGAAGCCCCAGGTAACTCTAACCCTTTTGCTATTTTCCAATTAGTTGATCATGATGAGTTGAATATAGGATTGCTGTTGCTGCAAATATTTCCCTTGGTAATAACTCTGTAGAGATAAATGAAACATGGATACAATTAAAGTCAAAGAGTTGGCCCAGGCTAAGCTTGCAGAATTAAGATGGAAAAAAGAGGAGGAGAACAAAGCCATAGAGATGTCTCAAACTCAAGCAGTTGGTAATGATGATGGGGGACAGAAAGAAGTGTATGATGAGGAAGAGGTGAATAACACAAATGATGACTCTCCTAATTAAGGGTCCTGTGCAGAAGAAGAGAGGTGGCTCCAAAAAACAAAGGAAAAAAATAAATGCTTTTTCTGGAATGTTAGAGGTTTGGGAAATATAGCCAGAAAAAAGGTAATTGAAAGAGGTGATCAAAGATAGAGATGTAGACCTGGTCTGTATACAGGAAACAAAAAGGAGAGTTTTTCATATAGAGAATTAAAATCCTTCCAAGGAAATAAGAGCTATGCTTGGTCTTGGAAGTCAGCTAGAGGAACCTCGGGGGTATTCTACTAGGAATTAATTAATGCAGAAGTGATGGAGGTGATGGAAAATCATGTAGGTATGCTTTTTCCTTGAGCTGTGAAACAAAAAACAAAGGAGACAATTTTGGCTCAAAGCCATATAACTTATATCAGAGGATCTCATTCCCTTTTGGACTCCCCACACAACGAGTAAAGTGAGCATAGTTTAATTGTCTAGAATTTTAGTGGTGAAACTTATCCGCTAGGATTTAAGTTTTAGATTTAACATAGGTGCTTGCATTTGAGGCTGATGATTATTCTTTCAGTCACAGGCAACGTATTCGTTAATTTTTTCTAGAATTTTTCATAACTGTTTAGATGATTTTTAAGCACACGACGGGACATGCTCTCGAGAGATCAAAATAGTTTCCCCTTGTATTTTACACATGTATGTATGTGTGAGTTTTGATTTTATATATGCTCAATATTATTTTACTTACCAGTTCATGTTTTTGGAGTTATTGTTTTACTTATTTTCTTGTTTTCTCCATATATAATCCAATTTCATAGAAGCATCAGAAGAAAACCACTGAAATACCTGCATCGTTATACGTCACAAGTTGGGGTGGTTGAATAGGAAAAACAACAAGGCAGGCGATTGGCAAAAGCAAAGGGGGAACTGGTTAAAACTAAACAAGGAAAGGAACCAAACCGTTGGGATATGCGAATTCGATTACCAGATCGGATTAGAGGAAAAAGCAATAGTCCCTCCACATGATATTTCTCATATATAGATCCAAATCCATTGCTGCGAACGGCTGCTCGTAATCGGCATGATAGTGAGCTCCTTTTACGAGTACTACAAAGCGAGGCCTACATTCCTTTTACGTGCTTATCTTCTTCAAGCCGGTATGAGAGAAGAGGTCAGGAGCTGCCGGCAGAAACTATCCATAGGTTAAGTTGGTTCTGGTTGGAGGATTAACCCTCTGATTGTGATGCATGGTTTTGGGTCTCGGAAAGGAAACAAACTAGGAAAGCAAGGAGGGGATAAAGGACCATAGAACGAGGTAAAGGGCAACCCTTGACCGAGTGAAAGCGAACCCGGATTCAAAGTAAGATGGATTGAAAAGACTCCTAAAATTGCCCCTGCTGGGGTAGATAAAAAAAACCTTTGTCCATGGCCTTACCTTGTAGGAAAGGATCGCTTGCTATTGGTAACCGTTAATTCATAAAACGTATGTTTCGTAGGAAGCGGAATCCCGAGGAAGCTTTGACTCGGCTTATTTCAATGGAAGGGAGGTGGAATACACATTTTGAATCAAGAATTTTTAATAGAAGAGATGGTGAAATTTTGAAATACTAGATTTAACCTTTAGAGAGAGAGAGGGAGAGGCTATAGGATTTTCAAGTACTTTTGAGAAATTGATGGAGCTAAAAAAAGGGTTGACAGTCAAAGAATTTAAATTAATGAATAACAAAAGTAAATCTTTATTTTTCTAAATTCAATAAATAATCAAAATCTTCAGTACTACAAGTGAAGAATCGGAATGATGCAATTTTTGAAATAATCTATGCAGAACCATGATGAACATGTGAGACTACGATCCATGCAACAACATGGGATATTATCTTTCTAGTCACATGAAAATACCCTAAATTTCATGCAGTTTTTTTAACATTTAAGATTGCATCAAGATTCGTGTATGAACAATAATGCTCCCGTGCCCCTTCCTTCTCACGTTGAGCACTTAGCAGATCAAGCTAGCTTACCCCCATTTGACATCCTATCCAATTAGGATGTGACCTACGTGGCCCATGAAAACTGTGATGATATGTTTCGTGAAATATTGCTAGTTTAGTAAGAGGAGAATCAACTTATAAAGGTCGCCTCCCGGCTTGCATGCCCCTATAAGAGCAGGTTTAATAGTACCGCCCGCTTCTGGCTCCAACTTCTTCCACATCATCTTCATACGAATTAAGAGACATGTGGTACAATAGCTGGGCTCTAATACTATACACATCTATCTATTTATCTATCTATTATATTATTAAAACAGCTTTGAAAGAAGGCACCACGTTCGCTATGGGGGCTAGAAATTCCCACATTAATCGGAGAAAAAGAAAAGGAGAATCCAAGTAGGAATACAATTTGAAAATAGCTGAAATTCGGAGTTAAAAATAAGAAATATTGAAAGAAGAGTCCATATAAGAACCCAATACGAGATTAATTAACATTCAGAATAAAAATAAAAATAAAATCCAAAATTAGCACAACGAAAAGAAGAGTTCAAGTAGGAATTAAAAATAAGCAATATTGAAAGAAGAATCCATATAAGAACCCAATACGAGATTAATTAAAATTCAGAATAAAAATAATATCCAAAACTAGAAAAATTAAAAGAGAGTTCAAGTAGGAATACAATTTTGAAACAACTGAAATTCAGAAATAAAAAATAAAAATATTAAAAGAACACTATACGGTATTAATTAAAATTTGAAAAAAAAATCTAAAATTAGAAAAAGAAAAAAGATTTCAACTAGGAATACAATTTATAAATAACTAAAATTGGTGATAACAAATAAGGACTATTGGAAGAAAAGACCATCTAAAACACATGACGAGATTAATTAAGTAATAGGTCTATAAATAATTAGAGTGGTGGCGGTTGATAGGACATCTAAAAACTATTAATAAAGCACCAAATAGAATGATGATGGTCAGGTCGTGAAGCAGCCGGTCAAGGTGGTTGGCGGGACTTATAGAAAGTAAAACCCAATGATAATCATATTTGATTTTTAAAATTTCAATGACAATAAAAATGAGAGATAGCGGGCGGGTCGTACAGGAGTACAATGGAAGAGCCGCCTATGGTTGGTGGGACTTCTAGAAAGTAAAAAATGAATTCCAACGATAATTATATTCGTTTTTACAATCCCAATGACAATAAAGAATAAGCGGCGGACGGGTCGTAGAGGAGTACTGTGGCAGGAGTACTGTGGCAGCGTTTGACGAGATTTCTAAAAATTATAAAAAAGAAAATCCAACGAGACAATAAATTATAAAAACTATAAGATCCAATTTTAAAAGGTTCGGGCTTTTGAAAAGTAAAAAAAAATAAACACGAATGATAATCATGTTTGATTTTAAAATCTCAATGACAATAAAGAAGGGAGGCAGCAGGTGAGCTGTATTGGAGTATAGTGACAAAGTCGCTGACGTTTTAGCGGAACTTCTAGAAAGTAAAAAAAACAAAAATGATAATTATGTTTGATTTTTATAATGGCAGCATTCGACGAGATTTCTAAAAATTATAAAAATGAAACCTAACTGGACAATAAACTCTAAATACTATAAGATCCAATGAATGAATAGAAACCGTTATAGATCGAGCAAGCAACTAAAGAAGGATATGGATATGACAGAAGTAACGATTAGCAACTGATGTAACTTATTAAAATTATAAAATTAGAAACATGGAAATGATAAGGTTTGGTCTTTCAAACTCTTAAGACAACAAGATAACTATTTAATAAATTTTAAGTAAAATCATATAAAAATATATAATTTTGTATTGGTGCTAACCGCGCAATTGCGCGGGCCACCCATCTTGTTATATTATTAAGACAGCCTTAAAAGGAGGGCACCACGTTAAATAGTGGTAGATCGAGCAAGCAAATAAAGAAGAGATGACATAAGGGGTAGCACCTGATGTGACTTTTAAAAAACTAATAATTAGAAATACGGGGATGATAAGGTTTGGTCTTTCAAAGTCTTAATACAATGAAATAGCTATTTAATAAATTTTAAGTAAAATCATACCTAAAAAATATATGATTTTGTTTGGATGCTAGCTGCGCAATTGCGCGGGCCACCTAGCTAGTTACATATTATTTTAATATAAATGGGCCCATCTATCATCAGTTTATGGTAGTAGGGATGCAGCAAATAGGTCTCCTTGCGCTGCACCTGTGGGCCCAGCGTCTGGGAGTTCGCGTGCAGCCTAGCGCTTATTTAGTCGCCCGCTAGCATTCTCTCACTGTCCTTCTCTCCTCTAGCACAGCATGCATGCGAGCCAACATGGATACACTATCGCCGACGGATGAATCTTTATTGTACCTGCTCTAAGCCACCAATGGCACTAGTGGGCAACACTCGGTTGGCCTCCTCCTCCCTAAGCTAAGGGGCAGCTCCATTCCATTGTATCATCATCTTCTTTGACTCCTCGTTTGTCGAAAACTTCACTGACACCTTCCGCCTCCTGATTGCACGGCCTCCCTCGTCGTCGATTTGGGCCACTTGGCCTACTGTTGGCCTCCATCTTGATGTATCTTGACGTTGCTTAGGAAGGTTCTCAATCGGAGGCGATGGCTAGTGGTGACGGATGCACAAGATGAAAGAGAGAATAGATGAGAGGGAGAAGTGGGGAGGAGGATTAAATGGGAGATGCATTTAGGTCTTTTCATCTAGTCCTTAATGTCAGATGGGGGAATAAGTAAAAATAGCACCAGTGAATAATAAGGGTGTGACCAGTGATAGCCATACGAACCGAATGGTCTCATGAAAAAGATGCACTGCTATAGAAATCCATAATGGTCTCGGTTTGCAACCCTCTTTAATCCCTGGTTGCAAACCGGGATCACGAGTCCGGGACTAAAGATCGCCATCTTTAGCTGGCCGCCGCCCGCTACGCCGGAGAGAGAGAGGATAAAGAGAAGAGGGGAGTAGTGAGGATGCCATTTTTTATTATTTGTGTGTAACTTACATATGGGTCCCACGGGTTTTATTATTTTTTCAATCGAATTATCATGTAATCATCACATCAATGTCACGTTGGGACGAAGACTTAGTCAAAGGAGCACCATGTAGGCGCCACATCAGCCAAAACCGGGGACAATACTACCAAGGTACCTCGTTTGCACGATTTTGTAAGTTGGGGGTGCGTTATATCCGGTTTTGTGGTACAGGGACATATTTCGAACTCGGAGACAAATTGAGGAACCTAAAGTGAACTTATACCTTTGCTATTGAGTAAAGTCCATCACCGGTCCCTGAACTAGTACCGTTGTGTCATTCCGATCCCTAAACTCGTAAATCGATCGTTCAGGTCATCAAACTTGTTCGACTGTGTCATCCTAGTCCCTAAACTTGCAGATCACTCGTTTAGGTCCTCCAACTTGTTCAGTTGTGTCACCCAGGTCCCTAAACAGGACGGTCTAAAAACTTTATATCAAAAAATAATTCATAACATGTTCATGTGAACTCTAATGAAAATAAACTTTATATCAAAATTGTAGCCCTCGACGTGACCTACAACTTTGTAGTTGAAAAGTTTTTGAATTAAAACCGTTTAGGGTCCCAAAATATTGTTGCATGTTTATAGATTTTGAAATTTTAATTTTAAAATTACATTTTGGGACAAAAAATGACTTAAAATAAAAAAAAATTCAACTACAAAGTTGTAGATCGCGTCGAGGGCTACAAGTTTGATATAAAGTTTGTCTTCATTAGAGTTCACATGAAAAAGTTATGAATTATTTTTTAAATATAAAGTCTTTAGACCGTCATATTTGACCCAGATGATATTCAAATCCAAGTTTAGGGACCGGGGTGACCCAACTGAATAAGTTAGAGGACCTAAACGAGTGATCTGCAAGTTTATGGACCGGGATGACACAGTCGAACAAGTTTGAGGACCTGAACGGTCGATTTGCGAGTTTAGAGACCGGGATGACATAACGGTACAAGTTTAGAGACCGGTGATGAACTTTACTCTTTGCTATTATCACTGGGAAAAAGTACACCGAAGGTCCCTCAACTTGTCATCGAGTTACAAAATCATCCCCCAACCGTAAAACCAGATACAACGCGTCCTCCAACTTACAAAACTAGTGCAAACTAGGTCCCTCGGCGGTTTTGACTCCTGTTTTGTCCAACGTGGCAGCTGATTCAGCGTGGGACCCATGTGTCAGCCTCCTTTTCCCTCCCCTCTCCACTTCTCTTCCTCTCTCCTCTCCTCTCCTCTCCTCTCCTCATCCCCTCTCTTCTCTGTATCTATCCACTCTCTCCCAAAGGATCAGCCGAGCAGAGGGGAGCGGAGCAGTGCCGCCGCCGCTGGCGACGAGGCCTGGGTGGATGACCGAGAGGAAGGGGCGCGGGTGTCGGCGAGGCCCCACGCGAGCTCGGCGAGCTCGACGGGCGACATCACGTCAGGCTCCCAAAGCTGACGTACAGCACCGACCCGGTCGGCTGCTCGTCAAGCCAAGCCATGCACGCGGCGTCCTCTTCCCACAGGCTCAGCCCAGCGGCGCCGCCGCCGACTAGGTTGTTCGCGCGGTCGGCGCCGAGCGGGCCGATGGTGTACACGCGCGGGAACTCGTCCCTGAGCACGTCGAAGACGTCGGACTCGAGGTCGTCGAACGTACGTGTTGAGGATGAGCCCCGGCGCCCTGGCGCAGCTGTTCGCCTCGTCCTCGTCCACGCGTAGTGCGAAGCTGGTCGGGTCGAGCGTGCGAACGAAGCTGCAGACGTCGCCGAGACGCACCGTCGGCACGCCGGCGATCCAGTCTATCGGCGTGTCCAGGTAACTGTTCGTCAGGTAGCTCTCGTCTGCCATGGCAGGGGAAGCAAAAGCAAAGGATTTAGTCCATCGCATACAATATAGCACGCGCCAAGTGTGCAAGCACGTGTGACAACAAACACATCCATGGCGATATCGATCATACACGTGCGACGGAGTGATCGCTCACCGGACGAAACGGACCTTTGAGCGAATGAGCGGCGTGTACCCTCTCTGCCGTAGCTGGCGAAGCCGGAGCGTGCACGCGAAGCCGCAGGCGCTGGTGCCCCAGAGCACGAACGCCGGCACGCCGAGCTCCTCCGCGACGTCGAGCGCGAAGCTGACGAGGCCACTGAGCACGACGCATGTCACGGGCAGCACACCGCTGCTGCCGTCGCTCGCCACCCTCCTCGCAACCTCCACCAGCATCGCGCGCAGCTCCTCCGCAACGACAGGTACAGCCTCACCGTGCTGTCCGGCACCGCCTCGAACCGGAACCCGTCCCGCCCACGCAGCGCCCCGCCGCCGCCGCAGCCGCTCGTGGTTGTGCTCCGTGTTGACGAACGTGACGGGCACCCTGCGCGAGTGCAGCAGCTCGGCCAGCTTCAACGTCGGGTTGATGTGCCCTGAGCACGGGAACGGGAACAGTATCGCGTGCGCTCTCCTCCCCTCTCCCATGGCCAACGCCAACAACAACGACGAGGACGAGGACGAGGACGAGGAGGAGTCGCACATGGGAACAGGAGTACGCGGCTGCTGTGGAGCGGCGGCGCACGAAGTTGGTGGGATGGAGCGGAGCGGCGACGGGCGGAGTGGAGCGACGGCGAGGCGGAGCAGCGGCGGGTGGAGTGAAGTGACGGCAAGAAGGAGCGGCGGTGCATGAAGTCGCCGAACTCGACTCCCTCTCGGGGACGCTGCTCGCCGCACCGTCCCCGCCCTTCCCGGCGCCCTCCAACCTGCTCGCCGTCCTCCGCACCCCGTCTCCGCCATCCACCGCGCCGCCCTCCAACCTCGACGGCGTGCTCGCCATGGGCGGCGGCTCGCCGTGCTATCCCCTTGACATGGGCAGATGCACGCGCCAGCTGCTCCCCAACCGCCCGCGCGCCGCTTCTCCGCCGCCGGCCGCCGTCGTGGCGCTGCCCTCCTCGCGGCGTCAGATGAGGAGAGAGAGAGAGTAGGAAGGGAGAGAGATTGACGTGGCATCCTAAATGTGGGTCCCACATTGACTCAGCCGCCGACAAAACCGGAGCCAAAAACATCAAAGGAACTATCGTGACCAGTTTTAATTAGTTGAGGGACGCAACATATCTCGTTTTGTGGTTGGGGGATGATTTTGTAACTCGATGACAAGTTGAGGGACCTTCGGTATACTTTTTCCTTATTACTGGTCGGATAGATAAGGAACACATAAACAGGCCAGGGTTGCAGACAAGGCCCAGCACGATTTTCGGCCGTAAAGGAGAACAAGGCCGGGACGAAATATGAGGCGTATCCGACACGGTCGCTATTTACTCTCCTACTCCTCCCTTTTATTACTGCGGGACCGCGTCCCACGAGAAGAAAAAAAACAAAAAACAAAAACCAAGGTTTTTCTTCTTTTTTTTTTATCCTTTCTTGAGAATGGCTTCCTCACCGCTGCTCCGATCCGCCGGCGGCGTGCTCCGGCGGTCGATCCATGGAGCGCGGGAGCAATCCAGCCTCTTCTTCTTCCCCACCGCCACCGATTTGGCTGGGAGGAGACAATCCGTCTACAAGCAGGCGGCGTTCCCCTCCTCCTCCTTCGCCCGGCCATCGCTCGCGGTCGCGGACCACCCGCGGCGCCTCTTCAGCTCCTCCGGTTGCAGCGGGAGGACGGAGCCCGCTGAGGTGATAATACTCTTCCTCCCCCCCCCCCTTCCTCTGGGATCCCGTTACATCTGTGAAATCTCATACTACAGCCTTGCTGTTTTCTTCTTCTTCTTCCTCCACTGGCCTTGAGTTCTTGGTTTTGGGCTTATCAGGGCATACACATCATCTTAATTAGGCTGTGTTAGAAGCTAATGGTTGGTAACCCGTCACCCGCACACAAAATGGGGCGGTGGATTAGCCCATGATTAACTGAGAGCCCCATTATCTCGCTTATTCGTATGCTCATCTGAATCGCTTATTAGCAAATTAAAAAAAAATCATCGTTTGCGAGTAATTTTTTTTATATACGTGTTATTAGTGACTCAAAAATAAATGTTGTAGAATAAACTAAACTACGATGACAAAACCAAACAAATCAAAATAAAAACTAAGTTCTAAAATTCAAATTTAGCTTATAAGCATAAACATAAGCGAAACAATGAGGGCCCTAAGTATTAACTACAAAAACACTTAAAATAGATTAATATAATTTTTATAGCAACTTTCCTCTAGATTTTTTTTAAAAAAAGTTTTTAGTAGTTCAAGAAGTGTGGGCACGGAAGAAAAGAGAGTAGAAGTTGGGTAGAGGGAGTACAGAACACACCTCGGAACAAGTTTATTCCAAAATATATGGTGGGGGGAATCAATCAATAGCCTGCTACAAGAAGGGACTGTATATTTAACCTTCCGTATACAGAGATAGCATGGCTTGATTTGTAAAAAAATAAAAAAATAAGTTAGCATAGAAAACATGTTAACTATACTCTGTTATGGATAGCAATAGGTTGTCATAATCGTCATACACCAGGTTTTGATGCAAGTTAATGTTTTAATCCATCTGTTCTTTTTTTTCCCGTGATGGATGATTTGTTGGAAACTTGGATTCCATGTTTTTCATAAATCTTACAATTTTGTAAATTCGGAAAATGAATACTCAGAAAAACAGTGTCACTGTAAATGTCCTGACAAAATTATATGAGCATCGGTCTTCTATCTTAATCAAAATGCGGACATTAACTTTTCCACAAATTCTTAACATACCAAAACCTCCCACCGTTTGGGTGATGCAACTTCTTTTAAATTGCTTATTTAGTTCAAATTCCTAAGCATTTGGATCCAAATCCCTTGTATTCAAATAGGCCATTAGTTTTTTAAAAAAATGCAGTACTCCTTTTTACTTCTTTTTGCTAATTTAAACAACATAAGAGTAGTGGCGAGAGTAGTGGCAATAACCTAAGGAGGTAGATACCTTCTTCTTCACAATTTTAACCATTTATTTTTTAAACTATTCTGTTCAGCAACTTTAAATTAGACATACTCACCACAGTTCTTCACCATTGCCTCCAACAGCTGAAAATATTTCGTGACCAATATTAACAAGAAAAATCATAATCATGGAGTACTCGCTGCCTTATCATATGCTGATAGCTCAACAGTGAGTCAGTGACAGATAAGTAAATGGGCATTGACAAACAAATTGATGTTAGTCACAGAAATAAAAACTGGAGGTTCTCACATGAAAATATTACACAAGGGTAGATATTGTGATTAAAATTGTAGCACGAACCATCAACGTGAAAAATTCAACTCTGGCATCCTTATGCTCCAACTGCTTCACAATTTTCTACCACGCCTTGGTTTGCCTGATTCAAAGTGGCTGATAGTATTCTGGGTGACCAGAGATTCAGAGGTAACCTTCCATCTACAAGTTATTTTTTGGAGACAATGCAGTTTTAGCAATTCAAACTGTCGAGTTTACCAATAAGAAATAAATAGAACATTTAATGTGTTTAGTGATGCAGTATTTTTCACTGTACTGTTCAAATTGAATGTCTACATTCTATATAGTTAAACTACAGAGAACTTTGAATGCATTTTTTTTACCATGAACAGCAACTTAGACTAAAAGTATAAACTGCCTTCAGACCTTGTATTTTCAATAACGAAAGTAGCAAGCTAAAGCAACCAGTAAAGCTACAACATATTTACATGGCGAATTACTCAACAGATATAGCACGGCCTGATTTGCAACAAAAAAGAAAAGTAGAAAGAAGATAGCATGCCTGTAATAAAAACAGATTAGTTTAACCATATTCTGTTAAAGGAGAGCAACAGGTTATGGTAATCATTGTAAACCAGATTCTGATGCAAGTTACTGTTTTATTCCATCTCTCAGAAACTTTTATCAATGGATGAGTTTTTGGAGCACAGAAGGCAATTCGGGAAGAACGGGGAGGAGGATACTTTTAGAGATGCAGAAATTTCAGAACATGAAAAGCGGGAGGAGAAGCTCCTTCGTAAAAGATTGTCATCTACTGTCAAAAAGTTGTCCCGTTGCTTACACGAGAAGAAGCCTCTAATTCTAGAAATTGGAGTTCAAATAGAAAACAATAATAAGTGCGTAGACCTCACTGTTTTGGATATGCTTTTTTTTGCTACTCTTCCTAATCATGTTTCTTGTATGTATGATCAAGTTAAATACTTTCTGGTGTTAATCCCTAGCTTCGTTTCTATCGGTCTTATTCTTGATAAACTCCATGTGTTTGGTTGACTCCAAAAAGAAGGGCAACTTCCAACGTAACTCTTATTCAAGTGTAAACCCATTTTTATATTTTGGTCATGACTTTTGGCTAGTACTAGCAAAAGGGTCCCGTGCGTTGCAACAGGATTTGAAAAAAATATGGTAATGGTTCCACCTCATGATCAAGTATATTGGAAACGAACCCTACTATATGTACGACGTTGCTGTCCGATCGTGTTACGGCGTGGGCACAGCTAACATGCGCACACCAAGATTCATCATAGACTGAATCATCTATCGGGTGTGAAGCTTTCAACGTTGCTTTGGTCGTACACAGGAGTCGGACAACAATGTCATATCTATATTACTAGAAAAAATACCCATACGTTGTAACGGATGAAATGTATTTTAATCTTATTGTTGTTATACGGTTTAGTTAAGGTGAGATTCACCGTGGGAATTTGCTTGAATATATACTTTTTAAAAGATCATGAGCTGCAATTAGGATTTTTGTGCACATAATATAATTAACTTTAATTTTTAAATTAAAAACGGGTTCATTATAAGATTTTATAATCAACAAAAAATTTGTTGAAGAAAGAGGTACTATAGTTTTGATTTTTCATCAACCGGATGTGCATGGTCCGTGCTAGTGGTAGAGAAAAAAAAAATTGCGCGCAAATATGATTTGACAGGAGGGAGGAAAAGTAGACTTATTCCAGGAGAGGCCCATAAAAAGGTAGACTTATTCCGAGAGGCCTATAGACACAGTGCAAGTAATATAGGTGTAAAAAGGAGAGAGAGGTGATTACATGGAAGATACATATACTATATCAACCACGGTTTTGACCCGACAATTAAACGGATCACCCAAAATCCTTACATATTTTTTTATTAGGTATAGAGGTATATATTAGAATTAGAATTAAATAACATGTTATTATTAAAATAAAATACTAAATATATTTTTATTAAATTCTTCATGAATGAACCACACTATCTAGAATTGTTTTGAATTTTTCAAAGCTCAATTGCTAATTTTAATAATACAAATATAATTTTAATAATTAATTTAAAGTAAAAACAAACTAAAAGCCCTCTCCTAAGTCTAGGTCAAATCTGGCCCATTCTTCTTCTCCTCCCTCTTGGGCTGCCATCCCTTCCTCTTGGCCGTCATCCCTATCTCCACTTGGGCCCAGCAGCCACCTCTCTTCCTTTCCTCCTTCTTGGGCCACCATCCTCGGGCCCAACAGCCATGCCAACCCATGAAAAGAAGCAGATGGGAATAAAACCGAAAAAGACACGGAAAAAAAAGGAAAACGGCGAAAAAAAACGCACGGACGAAAAAAAATTGTCGGAAGCCTTATGTATATATAGATTTTCGATTGGAAACTCATCCTCTAATGTAACAACTCGTATGTATGTATATTGTGCATCCAGGGCATCCTTTCTGTCTTTGGTGCAGCGTCCGGGTTGCGCATCAGCTTTGCCAAATGCTTGATTACTCTGATGCGTTGCTCGGCTGAGGACCTGGAGTTGGTTCAGTCCTGCTTTCCTGCTCGATTTTTGACTTTCCTTACACCTACCTCGGCATTACGTTGTCTGTTCGCATGTTGTTGAAGGCAGCCCTGCAACCGCTTGTGGATAAAGCTTCCCATCGACTCCCCCCCCCCCTCCCCCACGGAAGGGACGACTCACCACTCTGGCTAGCCGCTCTGTGTTGGTCTAGTTTGTTCTCTCCTCCATTGCGATCCATGTGTCTATGGCAATCGGCCTTCCAGTCTAAGTTATTAAAGCTATTGACAAGAAGCGACGTGCCTTCCTATGGACGGATACGGACTCGGCTCATGGGGGGCAGTGCAGGGTGTCCTAGGCGAAGGTGTGTTGTCCCAAAGCTTTCGGTGGATTGGGAATTCCTGACCTCAGGATGGCATGGTTTGCTCTGCGTGTTCGCTGGCTTTGGCTTTAGTGCTCAGGGCATCCCTACTAGGATGGCTTGAAGGCCCCAGTCGAGCGGACCGTCTCCGACATGTTCGCGGCGTCCACCTTCTTCGTGCCGGGAGATGGAGAGTTAATGCTCTTCTGGTCTGACCAATGCATCGGTGGCCGCTCGGTGGCCTTCTTGGCTCCAGATCTCCTCTTCACCGTGCTCCAGTGCCTCTGGGGTTCGCGCACGGTTGCTTCTGGCTTGGTAAACAATTCCTGGGTTTCTGACATCCGCGATGCCCTCACTGTCCCGGTAATTTCCCAGCTCCTTCTTGTGTAGGATGTGGTGCTTCACATACAAGCTCTCGCCAGGAGTCGGGGATCATCTTGTTTGGCGTTGGATGAGTGACCAGTGCTACTCGGCGCGTTCAGTATACCAGGCGTTCTTTTTTGGTCAACACTCATTTGTACGTGCTGATCTTCTCTAGCACACGAAGAGTCCTGCTAAATGCAAGGTCTTTCTTTGGTTTGCATTTCAGCAGCGCTACTGGACGGCCGATCTCCTCTAGAAGCATGGCATTGATAGTCACTCGGCCTACCCCTTTTGCACTCAGCATCTTGAGACGGCGAACCATATCCTTCTCGACTGCGTGTTCGCTCGGTAGGTCTGGCTCCGTGTGGTGTCGCTTCCTGGCTAGGGTACCCACCCCCTCCCCCGAGGTAGCTGGCTCCAGGACTGGTGATCATCCTCTAGGGCCTACTTGCCTGAGCATCTCTGTGTCGGCTTGGACTCCCTGGTACTCCTGGTCTCTTGGCAATTGTGGAAGGAACGGAACTCCAGGGTTTTCGACTTTGCGCTCTCTTTTGTCTCAGTGGTTCTGGAGTCCATTCTTCTGTTTCAGTGGTTCTGGAGTCCATTCTCTCAGAGGGCCATATGTGGTCTTTAACTGGCGTTGCTGCTTTTGGAGATTTCTTGGGAGTTTAGCATGTTTTGCCCCCTTCCTACTGATCGGAGTTGAGTTTAGCCTCCGTAGACAGATTTTGCTTTGCTTTTTCTCCCTTCCCCTGGCATAAGCCGATCTGGCTGATTGTATTGTGTAAGAAAAACTCTTTCATTCTAATATATTGACGTGCAATCCTTTTGCGCGTTCATAAAAAAATAGTATAAGACAACTACCAGTTTTAAAAATTAATAGATCATCTACAACCAACCTAATAACTTACTCTCGTGTGTTGTAACAGGATTTTAATTGCTAAAAATGATCATTAACCGACTATTATCATTACTTTTTATACATTATCTCTTAAATTTTATATATATTTCTAACTAACATATAGGTCCTATAGCCTCACAATATTATTTTTCCTTTCCACGAAAAGTAGAGATGGTTATGAGGGTAGTTGACATGTATGTTCTTTGGCCCCACATGTTCTTTCTTCACTCCAAAAGGGTACGGAGTTGGTGGTGGGGTGATGGCAGATATCCATACTTGTGAGGTACGAAGAAGAACATCACAAATGGATGAGGGTTTTAATTAAGGCCGAGTTTAGTTCCAAACTTTTTGTTCAAACTTCCAACTTTTTTATCACATCAAAACTTTCCTACACACAAACTTCCAACTTTTCCAATTTCAATCAAACTTCCAATTTTGACGTGAACTAAACACACTCTAAGGATTGAATCAATCCATTTTATGCCATCGATAAAGCGTAGGTTCTACAATATGCCACCGATAAAACTCAATTCTACAATATACCATCAAATAACTTATTTTCTTCCTTATATGTCATCGTCGTTAGTCAAACGCCATTAAGAGAGGAAAAATGACCATTTTACACCTAGGATAAAATTGAGATTTTGCACAATGCCACGTCGCACTAAAAAATCTTGGATGATGAAAAGACAAGTATTTCTATTTTTCATCGATGAGAAGAAATAGTGGATCATGACCAATGAAATCGATGAAGATGCATGATACCCTAGGGGTAAAATATATATTTTCTTGCTCTTAACGGAATTTGACTAACTGTTGACTAGCGGCGATAGCATGTTAGGAAGAAAACTAATTGTTCGATGGTATATTATAGAACTGAGCTTTGTCAGCGGCATATTATAGAATTCATGTTTTGTCAATCGCATAGAATGGATTATCTCTTAGTTTTGTTTGTTTATTTGTTTGTGTGTGTGGCTAGATGTGAAAAATAAATTAAAATTGGTTGAAACTCCTAAAATGACAGAGAGAGATGATAGTGCTATTTTAAATGTACAATATTAGGAGTGAATAATGATTAGCACTCGGTTATTTTTTTAATTATTTTCTATGAGCATACTAGGATTGTAAAAACAGAAAAAGAAAATACGAGAACAAAGTATTATACTCATTGAATGTCCATAGGGATTAAAAACACACTAGACTTCCAAAACTAATGTTTGGATGACACATATCAAAAACGTAAAACTTTGCGTCATATAGGAATAATAAACATGAGATTGAACCTCATGCTAGTTTTTCTCTAAAAAATATGCACTTCGGTCCATTCCATAAAAATATCGAAGTAAGACATATTCCTTTGCTCGTACAGAAATCCAATGCATTAAAATTCTTTTATTGTTAGTTTTTTGTTTGTTTCAAAGGAATCCTCATAATGTAAAGTGTCAATTTCTCAAATTTCATATGAGTGGATAAGGTAAAGTATTTGGAAAACAAGCCGTCCCTTTTCGTTTCACCCAGAGAAAATGTTTGGGAGATTAATATTCTGTGAAATAGCTTTTCGATAGCTAACTCATGAGAATCTAAACTGATGCTTTTTACTTATATTTCGTTTTTTATTCTACAATTATAACTTGTTGATAGAGAGTTAGGGCCCCTTTAAATCAAAAGATTTATGTAGAAATTTCATAGGATTTAAATTCTATATGAAAATTTCCTATTTGGCCCTTTGATTCAAAGGATTGAAACTTGAATTCCTACGGAATGACGTATTGTATATGGATTTTGGAAGAAACTTAGCAAGAGGTTCAACCTCTTGGAAAATTTTCTTTAAGTCTATCTCTCTCATCTGATTCCTGTGTTTTTTCTGTAGTCCAATGAAATGATCATTCAATGTTTTTCTTGTGTTTTACAATCATCTGTTTTATGCTTCAATTCCTATCAGAATCCTGTGTTTTTTTTTCAATTCCTCCATTTTTTTCAACTCTACGATTCAAAGGAGCCCTTAAATAGCAGGATTGAGAAAATGTAGAAATAGGAAAAAACGCAGGATTTTAATATAGGAATGTAAGTGTAAAACAGAGGATTATAAAATGCAGGAAAAACAGAGGAATTACCGTTTGATTGAACCACAAGGAAAAACATAGGAATTGAATGAAAGAGATATACTCAAAAGAAAGTTACCAAGAGGTTTCCACCAAAATCTTTATAGGATTGTCCATTCCATAGGAATTTCAAAGGATTGGATATGATTTAATCATTTATTTTAAAGGGTTTGATAGGAAATTTTTCTATAGAATTAAAATCCTTCGAAATTCATATATTTTTCTGCAAATCAAAATTTAAGTTTTTTTTTTGCCAAGGTAAGAAGCTCCGCTCCTCCAACGTACCCAGTCCCAACCCCAGCCGGCCGCCGTCGCCGCTACCGTCGTGCCCACCTCCTTCTCCGACCGCTGCAGCCGTGGCAGTAGCGACCAGAGCTCTCTCTCTCTCCGCACGGATCGGCTGCGGCTACAACTCGCACTGCTGAGTACTGGTAGTCTAGGGCCGAAATTTCCGAAATTTTAGAAAATTCGGTCATTTCGGTCCCCTCCGAAACGATATTAATTCGGCCGAAATTTTTGAATCTTTTTAAGAATTTAGGTAATATTTGTTTAAATTCAACTAAATTTTATTCAAAATTTTGGAAATTTCGGATCGAAATTTCTGAAATTTCGGGATTTCGGTGACCCCTGATCAAAAGCCCTAAACCTATACAGTGAACCCTCCTGGTACGTATCGGATACCTGATTATTTAGACCGGCGTAATCAAAATCGAAAGAAGAGCTTCGGTTCTTGGTGGTGGAGGATGGCTTCGTCGTCGTTGCTCCTCCGATCCGCCGCCCGCGAGCTCCGGCGGCGGCGGTCGATATTCCGTCCACCGCGCTTGGCCGCCCCTCCGGTGGAGCCCGGCTCGCGTCTCCTCACCACCGATGGCGCCGCGAAGAACACCACACCGCCCTCCTCCTCCACTCCCAATGCGACCCAGTTCCAGTTGCTTCGTCTGGAGGATGCCTTGGCCTTGCGCTCCGAGTACGCTCACTGTGTTGAAACCATCAAGATTAATTATAATCTTCGTTTCCTCTGGGGATATTTTTTTCTTTCTTTTATGTACATACATATACATGCATACATATTTCTGTCTTGCAAGATGCAACGCCAATATGAGGGGAAAAGGAGCACAAAATTAATGAATCTGTGGCAAAAACAAAAAAAAAGAAAAAGAAAAGATGACTATACAATGCTTAGATGCAATGGTTGGGGAAAAACAAGTGACTTTAGATGTAATTGGCTAATGACAAGTAACCTTCTTAAGTGGTACCTCAAATTATCTCGCTTGTGTCGAATATCTTCCTTGCGTCCGATGATTCAGAATCTGCAAATAGATTATTATTATTAGTGAAAGTTATTAGTTTGATATTGGAAGGGATATGTTAGAATTTATGTTAGTATATGCCAAATTCCTATGAAGAAACATATTGAATTCATGACCTATAATTTGAGTTCACCTGTATTCTTTATTGGAAGGGTATATATTAATCATGGCAAATTCCTGCTGAGATATTCTGAGTTGATGACCTGTAAGTGTAACTTGAGTTAATTAATGACCTCTAATTTGAGCTAACCCATATATTCTTTTGATGGAAAGTAAAACGTTGTGATGATCGGTATAACACCATGATTCTGATGCAAACCCATGTTTTATTTATTCCATTCGCCCAGAAACTACAGGTCTGCAGGGATGAAGTAATAGCATACAAAAGGTATTTGCTCAAGAAGAAGAAGGAAAGTGACCTGGACTACTTGTTGACTTTGGACCAGTTCAGTGATACCATGGAAGAATGGTCCTCTATTCTTCGACAAACCAAAGAGGTATTTGAGGCTAAAAATAAAGAGTCTGCCGAAATGTAAGCTTGAACTTTATTTATCTGGTTATATTATATATGAGCACATGCTCTTCCTTTTTTAAAAAAATTATGTGTTTCTTTTGACGTGCGCAGGTATCGTCTTGTTCGACAACGGGCACTGTTAATTTCGTACTCCGCTGTTTTTGCCGTCGCTCTTTATAATCTGTATTTGTTTAGTTAAGGTGAAAATTGTCAGCTGCAAAGCTCACAGTGTGCTGTGAACCATGCATAATTGTGGTCAATGGTGATCAGTCCGTGTATTGGGCATTGGTCCTCAACTTAGTTGCTGGAAATTTTCTTTCGCTAGCATTGGAGTTCATTTGATCGTCCACGATAAAAGACTTATCAAAGTTGGAATTATATGTTCAGCCTAAGAAACAGATTTGATAAGCACCTCCAAAGAATATAGAATTGGGGGTGACAGATTTGATAAGCACCCGCTGCACCTCCAAAGAATATAGAATTGGGGTTGACGCCCCAGAAGAAAAGAGAAAAGACTAGGGTTTAATCCACCAAAATAACAATTGACGGATGAAAAGTGTTCTTTTTTTCCAACAGTCTAACTACACAACTCTTCCCCTTCTGGCTATACCTCTCAAAAGTCTCCAAAGTCGAGAGTAGTTGAAAAGAAGAATTGTTCATTCATTTCACTCGCAGTCTAAATGTTCTAAACTGCTCTGCTGCACCGCGGACTCACCAGTATGTTTTACCTCAATGCTGGACGGATGCAGTGGTTCAAAATGGACAAAATGCGTTTCCATGCCCAGCGAGTGAAGCAGCTCGTCCTCGCGCAAAATCTTCGGAGTCTTGGACTTCTCCATCAGAAGAACGCCCTCAGCTACTCCTTCAGTCCTGCAGCCTTGTGGCATGTCGCCACCAAAATTCAGGTTCTGCTTCTGCGGATCATTTTCAGTTTCATCCATGCAGAAGCTCACAATGAACTTCTCCGTGGCGTTTATTTTCAAGTTCTGGGATGTCGGAATAGAGACGGTCTCGTTGTTAGCTGGGTAACAGCATTGCATCCCCAACTCGGATTCGATCCGCTCCTTCAAGAAAGCCATCTGAGGTTTTTCGCCATGAACTAGAATTACATGACTGGGAGAAAGAAATTCAGTAAGATCCATGATCCCCTTTGAGTCTGTATGAGGACTGAATGACAGTTGATGGATCTGTTGCACAAAGAGGGAAACTTAGTATAGTAAAGAAATACAAAGGTTAGTAATAGGAACTTGAACAGGTAGGCAAGATAATCAAAGGGGCAAAATGAAAATTTTAAGATGTTAAAGGATCTAAAGTTGCTAATATTATGTTTTTCACTCTAGAGCTAAATATTCTAAAACTTGAATATAGTAAAATTCAGAAATTTGAGAAGTCGTATTGCACGATAAACAGAGGTGAAAGAACTGACTTTAAGCAAGATCTAAACAATAGTGGACATTTAATAAAGCACTAAGGTAGCTTTAGTTATGATATAAGGTGTATAAACAAAGGTCAGGATAATATTCAAGGCACCATATAATTTCTATGGTAAGCACTAAGCAGAACACTAGAACGTATAGCCACCGACAGTAATCAGTAAGTGTGCAACTTCTTGCAACCAGTTGTTTGTTGCGTCCTTGATCCATGAAAACAACATTTTACACAAAAGTAAAAATTAAGTGGAGCAACCTGACATCTGACATCAATATGGGTGTCCTTGTCTATGTCAATCCTGGTAGGTTTTCCAGACATCAACTTATGGCCAATGGTTCCAGCAACACAATATCTACATTGAAAACAACAAAGTAAGGTCATATAAAAAACACAAAGATGACTGCATAAAAATTTTAAGAAAGCAGTCAAATTTTCCTTTTTCCTCCTGTTCATCTTTTAGTACAGGACGAGAAAAAATAATAATTTGATCACAAGTCACAATTGAAGCAGAAAAATGCATATATGAATGATAAAGAAGCATTCAACTCCAAGCAAACACCATCTTTTATGTCAAATTGTCCAAGGAATCCAGAAGGCTGATTAGGCTTCTCCAGTACCAACAGAAATATTTTATTCAGCAAGCAAACATATAATGTCTTACAACATTATAAAATATAGAAGAAAGAATAAATTACAAGAGTTAAGAGGAATACCCAGGAAGTGTAACCAGATTTTTTTCTGATGGAGCCCATTTCTTAAACACTTCAAGGGAAAATCCACCACTAATCATACCAGGTGTTGCAAAAAGCACACATGGACCAGGATTGTTAATGAAAGAACGCTCAAAGTGGCAAACTGCAACGTGAGGAAAAAAAATATTCAGTACTGTCTGTACATAACAGAAAGTCAGAAACATAAATGATGTGCATTAGAACTCTAATTTAAGAGATACTCCCTCCGTCCCAAAATATAACAATTTTTAGCCATCAGGATTTGTCCCAAAATATAACAACTTCTCCATCAACAATCTCTTCCCAACCAATCACAACCCTCCACCATTCACATTTCCCACCTACCTCTACTACTCATCCAATCACAACCCTCTACCATTCACTTTTACCTACTTTTTTAATAACCATGTCCAACTTTAAAACTTCTTATATTCTGGGACGGAGGGAGTACAATGTAGGAGCCAATGGCATATATCTTCAATATCAGTATTATCAACACTCATTAAAGAAGGTGCATCATGAATGCATGCCACATAGTTTCTTATATACAAATAAAAGGAAAACATACTGCAGGTTTATAAGTTTTCCCTAAACAGATACACTCTACGAAATTCGACATATGATTCAAATGAAATGTTTATTCAAGGACATACCATGCTTGAAGTCAAATGGGTTATGAACTGTGTAGCTGTTCTTGATCTTTTGGCTAGTCCATCCAATAAGCATTTTGTAGTACATGTTGGCTTGAATGGTTAAACCTATCAAACAAATACAACAATAAATAAAGTGGACAAATACATGAAAGCAAGTTAAAGTTGGACAAAGACACATACCAGCTGAGAAATAAATAGGAATCTTCAGGTTCATCCTTTCCCAATAGTCATCCAGTAGTATGCATAGCTCCTGACACACATTAGAGGAGAAAATTGGTAATATGCCACTCCACAAAGTAGGCTTTGATAAAATATCACTATGGAGATTGCGTTCAATAAAATGCCACTCTGTTCATAGCTACATCTATATTTTGCCCCTTTCGGAGTTTCAAGGCAATCTTAATTTGTTTTCCACATTACAGCAGTGTATCACTTCTGATTATGGAAGTTTCAAACAGCATACTCCAAAGGACATTTTTCCAAAAGGATCCTACTCTTAACCATTAAATTAAATGCATCATCACATATAATTAAGAGAGGAGTGGTGAGTACCTGTGCTCTTCCAAGAGCAAATGCTGGAATTAGAACTTTACCACCTCCAGAAACACACTTATGGACCTAGATAAAATACGCTCTCATTAAAGTGATGAATTTACTAAGTAGAAATTTGCAAGTAAAGATTATAAAGATTCAATGTGTCAACACAATCAACATGATTCAAGTATCAGAACTTGAAAAAGGGATAAACTCTTGGCTAATAACAAGTTGTACTTAGTATTTTGTGAGCATGAACTCCCTGGAGGTATTCATGCCATAGAAATGTACAAAACTACTTAAGTTTGCACAATGCTACAAGCCCAACCATCAGCATCGATAAATGTAACACATATCTTGCATCACCAAGGGGATTGCATAAGTGTTACAAAAGAAACCAAATAAAAAAAGCCCCAATAAAATTGGTAGTGTGAAGGTTCAGGTTTCATACTGCTTTTAAGAACTCCCTCTCTCGGGCATGCTTCGAGTCACGCACAGTTTTAGCATATGTTGATCTGCAGATAAAACTTCAGTTTAATACTTACACATTGAACATAAAACAGATACACCAAAGAACTGCACCTCAAATTCCGTATTGGTAAAACATTAAGACAACAGTACAGAACAAGGTAGACCATAATTCCATAAAAACCAAATATGGATTATATTAAAACGAAACATCACAAGAAAAATTTAGCAAAATACACCTACCTAATCATTAACTACAAAGGAGATTTCCAACTACATACAGGTCAAAGCAGAGGTTAACAACAGAAACCGGATACTGGTTTACTGGTACGTAGCTGTGTGGAAAACCTGATATCATAAAGATAGTTAATGGACACACAAGCACGCGCGCAAGCGCACACAAAAGATAAAAGAGCTATAAGAAACAAGACAGCAAAATTACTGCTAAAACATACCAAAGAACCTAATCCTGAGTGGCAATGATTCACTACAAGTCTACAACTACATCACTGGGTCAACATTTCAAAAGGAAAACATGATGCACAAGAGCATAACTATAATTTGAATTTGTAGCATACTCTGTTATCAACAGATCTAACTTCAGACGATCAATTTGCGCTGCTCCAAGGTGCCTATCTGGTGTCATATTGTAATCTCCAGTGTACACAATAGCAGCATCTCCAACTTTTGCATATATCATTGCAGCCCCTAGAACCTTGCATGTGGAAGAATGATGACTAATTAAGAAAGTACAGAACAACATTAATATTAATTTTCCAAGAATTTAAAAAATAACACTGCAGTTAATATGGGACAGAAAAGTATACAGCACATACATGTCCAGCATAATAGGCACGGATCGAAAGGTCCTTATCTACTTGAATGGTCTGCTTCAGGTCCAATGGTATAACTGAAATGTCCAATGAAATAACCAAATGAGAACTATCGTACATGCATACCTGTGTGCCAGCACAATATCTAAGTAGACTAGTAAAAGATATGTGAAAAGTGAACACAGAACATTTACCTTTCCTCATACAGCGTAGGATGTCTTCATAGCTATATTGCTCTTCCTCTCCTCTATGATCTACCATTACTTTCCGATAGTCTTCCAGCATCAATGGAGCTAAAGCCTTTGTCGGGTACTGCTTGAGGTACAACGATTTAAGTTATGAGATGAAGATCAATCACTCAGCAAGAGAAATCAAGCTTTCACATGCTACCGATGGACAATATCAGTTCACAGCACATCTCCTTTTGCGTATTATATACTTTGACAAGATCATCTCAATAAGATCAACAAGTTCACTGAACCCCTAGACCATCAAACATATTTACGCAGGACCATGACCACTATTAAGTACTGCAGTGACAGCCACAACTCACAAGCTCAATGGATATTAGTATTTGATAGCTAAGATGAATAAAAATCCAACCTATGACAAGTTAATTTGAAATTCAACCTCACTATAGCCCCTTTTTTTTTAATGAAACCCCATTCTACCTGGAACGGATACACCAAAGCTGCGCAATCATAATACTGAACAAATAAACATGAACTGGTTAGTGGTTACAACTCACCGTCATGTAAACTGGACCGTGGTAACCGCAGACCTCGGTGAAGTACGGCAGTGCTCCGATATGATCCAAATGGCTGCAACGCACAAACTTCACAAAGCTATTAACCGTGCAAGCAAACTGGATATGCTGCTACAGATCAAATTCGATTCAATTCAATTCGATTTTTGGCAGACGCACAAGTGGGTGATGACGACGCAGGAGATGGCGGCGGTGTAGTCGGCGGCGCCGTCGGCGAGGAGGCGGTCGAAGTCCGGGTAGCGGCGGCTGTCGCGGTGGCCCATGTGCATGCCGCAGTCGAACATGACGCGCTTCCCGCCGCCGAAGGTGACCACCACGCAGCTCTTCCCCACCTCCTGCCCCGCCCCTGCGCCATCGCCATCAATCCACGCGTGGTTCCCATCAATCAACCCGTGCGAGAAGAGGAACTCGAGGAGGACGAAGGGTACCTAGCACGAGGCACTCGATGGCCATGCCGCCGCCGCCGCCGCCGCCGCTTCTCCCCTCTCCCGGCGCCGCTCCACGCCGGAATCCCTCAACCACGCCTCCGTTGCCTCTCCGCCGCCTTCCTCGCCGCGCCGCCGAGGAGGGCGTGCGGCTGGTTGGGCTTGCCGGCTAGAAGAGTTGGGCTTTTGTGGGCCTCGGCCCAGTTCTCAGTAAGCCCATATCAGTGTGAGCCCATGGGCCCTGCTTGTCAGAGCCCAGTCAAACGCTTTATCTGCATATTAAGCCCATATCAATCTTGGCCCACCAAAAAGCCCAGCCGCTGCTTACTTTGGTCTCACTCTAGTCCCGTTCTTTTCTCCGACAAGAGTTGGATGAAGATTAACGGCATGTTCACTTTGAAGCCATTTTTAACCTTACCAAATTTTAGTAAAGTTACTAAAAAAGTGGCTACATTTAGTTTGTTGTCAAATTTTAGTAATTATATAAGAAATCCTACTAAAATTTTAGCAAGTTGTTGCCAAAATTTTGGTATTACTAAAATTTAGTAAGGTTTTTTTTGGCATAAAGTGAACAGGCCCTAAGATTTTCGTGGCACGCTTTCAAACTGATAAACGGCTCGTTTCGTGCGAAAAAACTTTATATATAAAAGTTGCTCTAAAATATCATATTAATTTATTTTTCAAATTTGTAATAATTAAAGCTCAATCGAATATACGTTAATACCACATCATTTTACATAAAAAAAAACTTAATATTCATTTTTATCTTCAGGGGATTCAATGATGAATATAAAGATGAATGTGAAAATTAAGTGTTTCACGTAAAACGAGATGATAATAACGTAAGATTAATTGAGTTTTAATTATTGCAAACTTGAAAAATGGATTAATCTGATATTTTAGAACAACTTTCATATAGAAAATTCTTGCACAAAACACATCGTTTAACGGTTTAAAAAGCGTGCCACGAATATCCAAAACTTAATCCACTTTTTTTAAGTGGAAACGAATGGAGCCTAGTCAACTCGCCCACGTGGACCAATTGTTCATCGAGAAAATCCCACCCTCTTCTTCCTCCTCCGAATTTTCCCAATTTTTTTTTGCTCTTTCCACGAGGCGACGACGGCGACGATGAGCGCGGCGGCGGAGGACGTGGTGCACAGCGGCGGGTGCCACTGCGGTCGAAGTCCGGGTAGCGGCGGTTGTCGTGGTGGCCCATGTGCATGCCGCAGTCGAACATGACGCGCTTCTCACCGCCGAAGGTGACCACCACACAGCTCTTCCCTACCTCCTACCCCGCCCCTGCGCCATCGCCATCGCCATCAATCCACGCATCATTCCCATCAATCAATCAAATCCGTGCGAGAAGCGGAGAGGGAGAGAGAGGAGTGGAGGACGACGAAGGGTACCTAGCACAAGGCACTCGATGTCCATGGCGCCGCCGCCGCTTCTACCCTCTCCCCCGGCGCTGCTCCACGCCAGAATCCCTCAACCACGCCTCAGTTGCCTCTCCGCCGCCTTCCTCGCCGCGCCGCCGCCACCGCCACCCGCACGAAGGCCGCTTGCTCTCTCCGCCGCCGACGAGGTCGCGAGCTGGTTGGGCTGCCTCATGGGCTTTTGTGGGCCGTAGGCCCAGTGCTCAGTAAGCCCATATCAGTGTGAGCCCATGGGCCAGTCAACTCGAGTCCATATATTAAGCCCATATCAATCTTGGCCCACAAAAAAGCCCAGCCACTGCTTGCCTTGGTCTCACTCTAGTCAACGCGCCCACGTGGACCAGTTGTTCATCGAGAAAATCCCACCCGCTTCTTTCTTCTCCGAATTTTCCCTTTTTTCTTTTCCTCTTTCCACGAGGCGACGACGGCGACGATGAGCGCGGCGGCGGCGGCGGACGTGGTGCACAGCGGCGGCTGCCACTGCGGGCGGGTGCGGTGGCGGGCGGAGGCGCCGGCGAGCGTGGTGGTGTGGATCTGCAACTGCTCCGACTGCGCCATGCGCGGGAACGCCCACTTCGTCGTCCCGGCCTCCAAGTTCACCCTCGCCGCCGGCGCCGGCGAGTCCCTCACCACCTACACCTTCGGCACCCACACGGCGAAGCACACGTTCTGCAGGGTCTGCGGCATCACCTCCTTCTACACCCCGCGGTCCAACCCCGACGGCGTCGCCGTCACCGCCGCCTGCGTCGACCCGGGCACCCTGGCGCACGTCGAGTACAGGCACGCCGACGGGAGGAACTGGGAGAAGTGGTTCTCCAGGAGCGACATCTCCGACTTCTCCAAGCCCAAGGCGCCGCCGCCGCCGCCGCCGAGTAAGACCTAGCTGCTCCGGTGGTGATGGTCGCTGGGTAAGTTCCTCTCCCCCCCTTTCTGTTGTATTGTGAGCTTCTTTAGTATCAAAAATTATGTGATAATAAATGAAACACCAATCGATATGGAGATATGTGCAATATGTGTTAATTAACTACATATCTGTGTTGCAATTGGTGATTTGGATGTTTAATTTGCTGCTTTCTCATGTTCAATTCGACTGTCTTAAAATGAAATTGAGACTAGAAGAAGGATATGAGGATATGCTTTCGTGTGGTGTATATCCAATGTGTACGAAATTCATGAGCAATCAACAAAAGCAGATGTGCGATTCCTGTTTATCCTGTGTGGGTGATAGCCGCGATATTAGTGAAATGCCATGGAAATCTCACCGAGAGCTCAACCACCACAAGAGACATAGAATTATTCATTTGAATAGGCTTTTATATATACTTGACATACAATTGGAAGAAATAGGATCATAGTAAGAGATTGAACAGGTGATCAACTGATCACTACTCTACAGCATAGAACTTCCGATGAATAGATGAATTCCGGAGATGCCGTACTACCTATAATCGATTCAAGGAGACATAGGAGACTGCCAAAGATGCTCGGTTGCCCTCTGCGCCGGAGGCTTTTCAGATGCAACGTTCCTTCAGGCTGCGGACCTTCTGTCAGCCATGGCTTCTCTGACGCACGGTCGCCATGGAACGGATTTGAGACCAACAGACGACGAGGAAGGCCATGACAAGGGAATGCTAGACCTTCTGTGAGTCTTGCCTCAGATGGTGATGCTGCAGGATGTAATGGATTAGCATTGCTAGGCCTTTTGTAGGCTCGCGCTGGGAAGGATCTACTTAGCATATTCTTCGAGCACAAACTCGTTGAAGCCTTTTTAGCCCCTTTATGGTTCTCTCCTTTATGCTTCACAACCAAATGGAGATCTAATGCAAGCTTTCCTGGTTTATCACTCTGTGGAACTTGTGGGTGATTGGGAGAAAGGAAGTGGTCTTCATTTCTTTAAACAAAAACAAGAGCACTTGCCTGTAAAGGGGATTTGTGCAGTTGGTCCCAGTCATGTGTCATCAGAAGACACTAATTATTCGTTAATTATTAAGCACATGCTCAGGCAATCAACTTCTTTCCAGTTACAAATTGGTAATATAATAGGTAGAAAAATGTTTGGCAATTTACTGCATTTTCTGTCATGATCACACAATCTTAGGATGAAACAGTTTCAGGAAGTGTAACAAAGCATTTCATTCCTTATATTAAAACAAACAAAGCTATAAACATCGCCGTAGCTCTTGCAACTGTTTGGTCCAGTTTAGACTTGGTCATTTTTTAACTCTATGGATATTCATTCACCGTATATCTAAAGTTCAGTTCGTTTTCAGTGCCATTTTTCTGCTACAGCCTTTTCTAGTTTCTTCCTTATTGGATGCACAGCCACCTAGAATTTAGCACATCCTTTAGTAACCACTCAAGATTGATGTGGTTCTCAAAAGACGGTGAGTCTCTCAACTTCACCGTTGGACTGCTAGAATTCGTTGAGAAGGCAAAGTGCCACTCAGGGGCTACATGCCTTTCCATCGTTCCTTTCTACAGTGCATTCTAAATTGCTTGAACACTGCAACAGTTGATGATCTGATCGATGCTTTGGAATTCTCATGCCCAATTTGGCAAAGCACCATCACTATGCACATCAGGTTTTTATTGCTGGACAGTGATGCATCAGCAACCTCCTCTAGAACCTGCCATGAGGAATGGCACCATTGATTTTGTTCATTTCTTTTTAGACAATGGAAAAAATCTTTGATTTGCTCATAGCTGACGATTTGGATGCACTGATGAAGCTTCTTTCTTTGTGTGTTTGTGTTGATCTAGTTACTAATACTGATGACCTGACAGTTTTGATCTTATGGTGTATTAAGATGCTATTGTGTTCCAGATGCAACACGCGTTGGTGATCTTTCTTTCGGTGTCTGAAGTGGCTGGGCACATGGAATGAACAATTCCTGTGGGAGCAAGGGCGCATTATAAAAGTGCCAGGTCACGTCCCTAGCTTTTGAAGGATCTTCAGGAAGCCATGGATACCGAGCTCCACTTTCGGTTGTGGCAGTGACTCACTGGATCGAGCAACTTTTAAACTTGGTGTTTGTGGTTGTGGAAGCCGTTGTCCAAATGCTAAATTGCCAAGTTGGAAGCCATATGCTTAAAATGATTGCCCATGGTTAAAACTATTTTCATTGTGGAAAGTGGAAATAACCCTGACAGCTGCTGCCGACTGAATTGCGGCTCCATCGTGAATACGCTAAACAGCATGTTTGCAAATAAAAAATAATTTGTGAATAATTTTTTCCTTTTGAAACCTGAGGCGGAACTTAGTTCCACTTTTATATTTAGAAGAAGAGAATTGACCCAGTTTATAAGGAAAACCGGGTCCGAAAACCATACAACTGCACGGTTAATTACAAACCCACCACTACACAACTAACAACGACGGCGGAGCCCAATCGTAGGACGTCGCTACCAAGCTAAACACAAAAGCGACACAACAGCTTTCACATTACAGAAGAGGTGTTATCGTTGCCGAGCTAGCCGCCCCAGCTACCTAGCAGCGCCAACTTCACAACCACAACGACACTGAAGACGAAAGTCGCCAAAGCGAAAAGGGGCTCCAACATCTAGCAATAGACATCAACCAAGCCACCGAGGAGCCACTTCCTTCACACGGCCTGCACCAGAACTTCTTAGAAGAGACTGCAACATGTCATCGTTGCCAAGCGTCGCCGCACCCCCATCAGCGAGCAGCTTCGACTTCATCAGCAGAAACAACCGAAGAGCATGTCGCCCACCATAAGAAAGAAGCGGACCCAAGAAGGCGAAGCCTCGCCGAACACAAGATATGAAAGCTTTTGAACCGAAAAGGACCATCGGCGGTCATCGATGCATTGGAACTTCTCCGAAGCGACGCCCCCAAGGAGGACACGACGCGTGACGCCGCCGCCGCTCGTCCGAAAATCGGAACAAGGTTTTCACCTGGAGATTTGTGGGGATATGAAAGAGCGCCATGACAATGCCTCCAAGGAGGGAAACGACACCCACGGACGCCGTCGTTGTCGAACCGGCCAAAAGCACGGCAAGGATTTCGCCAGCATCTTCACATCACCCACACAAGCACCCCCACATCGATGGCCGCAAAATAGTCCATAACGCCTCACAAGCAATCATACCTTGATTGTAACCAACGGCAAAGACGGACCCTTTGCCACCCTCGAAACGCCATCCATCCGCCGTAAACTTCTACAGTAAGCCGAAGCCTCCACCCTCCCCCTAGCATTCCCCACGACAAGAAAAGGGTCCGGCCAAAGAAGGGGGAAACCGAAGGGAGGGAGAACACTCGGCCGACAATGAAGAAGTCACCGTCACGGACGTCAAGCCCCATTCCTGCTTCACGCCAGCACAAGTCGTCATCCCACCAACTCCACATCCACACATCGCCGCCCATCAACGACGACGAGATCCACCAATGGCAGTAGAAGCCCCATGCCGAGCAGGAGCTGGCCGCCAGCGAGCCGCCGCCGCGCTTGCTGGAGTCCACACGCAGCCGCCCCACCGACCAGCTGCCATCCGGTGTGGAGGCGACGGATCTGGCCGCGGACGGCTAGATCCAGCCAGGTACGGGGTTGATGACTAGCTAGGGCGCGCCGCCGCAGCATTACTGAAGCCAACACGCTTGACAGAGGCCGACGGTGGCGCCGCGACCACGACGGGAGCGAGCCGCCGCTGCCGACGCCCGCCCACCGCGACGCCGCCCCTGCCTGCCGGTCTCCGCGCCGCCCTGGCGCCAACCACGCCCCCAGCCTAGATCTGGAGAGGCGACGCGAGGGAGAGTCGTTGCCGCTGCTCCACCTTTCCCGCCGCCTGCCATCTCCCTTCCCACCCGGTCGCCTCCGCGCGCCTAGCCCGACGCCCCGACGCTGACGCCCCCGACGTCGACGCCGATGCTGCCGCACCGTCGCCACCCCCAACTGGTCGGGGTTGTGGGCACCGACCTGCGCCCTCGAGGGAGAAGGAAGGCCCTGCCGCCGCCTTCCTCGCAGCCGCGCGGTTTCCGGTGGTCTACTCGGGCGGTGGCGAGGCGGAGGAGGGAGGAAGGCGGTGGTGGTCGCCACCCATGTCGCCCCCTGTCCCTAGAGCGACACGGGGGCCCAGTCAACCGCTCTACCTATTTTGCGTTCGAATAAATTTTTTTTATATGTGTTCTTAGTAATCAAAAGTAAAGGCTGAAAAATAAACTACAATAAAAAAACCCTAAAATCAACTTTAAATTTAAGGTTTAAAATTTAAATTTTGGCTTACAAGATAAGTAAAAAGAAGTAGTCGGTAGGCTGGAAGGGAAGGGACAAGAGAAGCAGCTGACTCATGTGTTGGTTGAAAAGGGTACAAACAACTATGGAATAAATGCTTTGCTTTGCGGCGTTAGGTAGGGTAGAACAGGATGTGATCATTTTGGCTCTTGGAGCAAGCGAAGCATTGCTCACGTTGCAAGAAACGAACATTCTCGTTTTATTTTTAAACAGTTTTGATTACTTTGCTTAAGCCTACCGTGATCTGATTCTTGGTGGCAGTGATCGTCTTCGGCGTTCTGAAGCAAAGCTAGGAGTGACCAAAAAAGATGCAAAGCTGGCTGTAAGTGGATTCATCTGCGAGACTACGAATTTCGTTGCTTACAAATGAAATTTGCGAAATTTCTGTGAGTTTTATTCATAATTCGACAGGACCGAGCTGTTTAGGGAATATCAAAATTTAGGCGAAGGAATACGAACGAAATCGTGAACTTACTCCTCAAACAAGCATTCGTAACTACTACTACTACCCCGTTCGGTAGTGACAAAGATGAATATTAAAACGAAAAAACAATTAAGGCATGCTGATTAATTGGGTTTCATTTATTTGGAACTTGAAAAATTGATTTATCTCAGATTTTAAAACAATCTCTATATAATAGTTTTAGTAAGAAATATACCATTTAGTAATTTGAAAAAAGTGTTAGACAGCAAATTGAGATAATCATGTTGTGTTTGTTCCCTCTTGTTTGAGAGAGATTTCCAGCGAAGGAAGCTCATTAGCACATATTCCGTCCGTCTCATAAAAAACTAACTTTCGCCTATGTTCAAATTGATGGATAGAAGTTGGTTTTTTTATGGAAGGAGTAATTAATTAAATATTATAGATTTAAATAATAAATTTATTTAATTTTAAAAACCTGTTAATGGAAAATAAGAAATTAAAAGTTTAGAGTTACTACCTCTACCTAAAATAAGTTAATTCTTCACCCATTTCACACGTACCAATAAAAAACCACAAAGATTAATTCTTCACCCATTTCACACATACCAATAAAAAACCCACAAAGATTATAATATCTCTACTTTATCAAATCGCAATGCGATTATTTCTGACTTCATCTACTCTGAATACAGTTATCTATTTTCACAAACTCTATTGTAATGATTACTCTAAATTAAAATAAATTTCTTTTGAGACAAATGAAATGAAGCTTAAAAATAAACTTATTATAGGACATATAGAAATGACGTCTCCTATGATAAAATAGTATTTCCTATTACGATGCATGTCAAATTCATTATAAAAACATTATATTTTATTTTATGTGGGTTTTTCGTTTTGTATTTATCATAGTTGGTTTTTGAATAGTGAGAGAAAGGAAAAGGGCAATGCGTCACCGACACCGCCGAATCCAATTCCAGCCCGTCGTCTCCGGGCGAACCGGATTTCTCGCCTCACACACACTCTCCCCCTCTCTTCCCTCGCCGCCGGCAGCGGCGGCGGCGGCCGAGAAGAGCGGCTACCGGCGCTGCTACGCGCGGCGCCTGCCCCCGTTTCGTCTTGCTGGGTTTGCCGGTTCGTTTTCTCTTCCCCCACCACCATTCCTCTTCTGTTCCACGTGCGGAGCGCAGGCAGGGCCCCGTGCTGGTTTCGCGTGTCCCGCCCGCGGAGCGGCGGGCGATCCGCTGGTGGATCTATCGGGAGCGTTGCGGTCGAGCTAGCTAGATCGGCTTGTGTTCCCCCGCGTCGGCGCTCGGCGGCGCCGGTGGACGCAATGCCCGGGGTCTGGATTTTGGGGGTTGTTGGATCAAAACTGAAGCGATTCGTACACGCCATCTCGATTTTGCGCCCCGCGTTTTGGAGATTTAGTTTCTCGCTTAGCAGAGAATACCAATGGTGGATAGACTTGGTCGCTATTTTTTTTAATACTCATTGTTCAATTAGCAAAAAGAGGCTTAGTCTTGGGTACACCACTGGCTCCCTCATTGGCTGTATGATTGGTCGCAAATGCCGGAGAAAGATTGATCTGAACTGCTTATCTTTTGATCATGTTACTGTAGATCAGTTTGGGCTGTTTCCACGTTTTGAATTATATAGCATTTATGCCCTGATGAATATCATTTATATCTTGTAGTTGGTCTAAATGGGGGAAGAACAATTTCATTCTTAGCTTGCGGTTTACTGCTTAACTCTTGGTGTTTTCTATTTCCATGCATCGTGCGTTTGCCAATCTTGTATGAACTGTTTTCAGGCATGGACCTTATTTATTGGTTCATCTGCATTTGCAGGTGTGATGTTGGTGCTATCGATTTAGAGCGGTATCTGAGTTCCTTTGGAGGAGACCACTGAAGTCCTATGCTACCTTGCCGAGATTTTGTACATAAGACCTTTGTAGGATGAAAGGTGGTTGTCTACAGAGACCTCTTGTCAGTAAACTATGCCTCGGCTTCGCGGCTCTCCTCACTGCCCTGATTGTTATCATGTCACTGGAAGAAGCTCCAGTCCTCACAATCTTCAGCTCAACGCCAGAAAAATTGAAAGTTTTATCTCAAGGTGCGCCACCCTTCCCTTAGTTTTTTCCCCCCTTGAAATGTAGATGTTACCCTATGCTATGTTTGCTCACATGTTTGTTGTATGGCCCTTCTGACATCAGGTTTCCTACAGCAGCAGGAGCAGGAACATCTTGAAGATAGTACAGCCAGACAGAACGAAAGTAATTTTAATTGCTTGTGTGATCTTCTAATGAGTTTAACACTGCATTTGTCATTTTTGCACTACTGACTTATATGCTTATTTTTATCTCATTTACTGGAAGCAATTCCTAATGACAGTGATTTTTTTTCTAAAAATGGCATTTATCAACTTTTGTTTTAACAACTGAAGATTATCTTCCATTTTGATAAAATCTTCTTCTTACCTTATAGATTGCAATTATGCAAAGGGAAAATGGGTGGCAGACAAGAAGCGGCCACTCTATTCTGGCAATGAGTGCAAACAGTGGCTATCGAAAATGTGGGCTTGTCGAATGATGCAACGCGCAGATTTCTCTTACGAGAATTTTCGGTGGCAGCCGCATGGATGTCAGATGCCTGAGTTTACGGGGCCTAACATTTTGAAAAGGTATTTTACTTCAATTTTCCTTTTCGTCTGGATCTCCTTAAGGACTGGACTTATTTTAGCATTTTCCGAGGCTTGCAGGTTGAGGCATAAAACTCTTGCTTTTGTTGGTGATTCTCTTGGTAGACAGCAATTTCAGTCCATGATGTGTATAGCTACAGGTGGTAAATACAGCCCAGAAGTTGAAGATGTTGGATGGAAATATGGCCTAGTTAAAGCTCCAGGTGCTTTAAGACCTGACGGATGGGCTTACTGGTTTCCAGGGACTAATTCCACAATCCTTTTCTACTGGTCTGCTAGTCTATCTGAACTGGAACTTCTGAATACAACAGATTCAGTGACATCCTATGCATTGCATCTTGATCGTCCAGTTACATTTTTGAAGAAGTATCTCCACAGTTTTGATGTGTTAGTACTTAACACAGGTCATCACTGGAACAGAGGGAAGTTCAATGGAAATCACTGGGAACTGTACGCTGATGGGAAACCTGTAGGCAAAGGTAGACTTGCAGATCTGAACCGTGCAAAAAATCTTACATTGTACAGCATTGCCAGATGGGTGGATTCAGAACTTGTGCGATATCCTCAAGTGAAAGCTTTCCTGAGGACAATATCACCCAGGCATTTTGTAAATGGTGACTGGAATACTGGGGGAAGCTGTGGCAATACCGTTCCCTTGTCTAACGGAAGTGAGGTATTGCAGGATCATTCAAGCGACTTACCTGTGGAGAGTGCTGTGAATGGAACTCGGGTTAAGATTTTGGATATAACTGCTGTTTCACAGCTACGAGATGAGGGGCATATATCCAATTCTACTTTCAAAGGTAGAGCTTCAACAGGGATTAACGATTGCTTGCACTGGTGCCTTCCTGGTATACCAGATATGTGGAATGAGCTCCTCTTTGCACAGATTTAGTGCTGCACTTCAGTGAGGGGATTTTTTTTTTTACACAATCCGAAGAGTTCCTTTGGTGTTCTGCACAGATAGCACAGATATGTGGAATGAGCTCCTCTATACAGAAGCTGTTTTAGCGTAGCATTTAATTATGGAACTTCTGGCCACCCATATGGAAGCAGTCGACAATTTCAAGATGATAGTATGCACCCATAAGACTAGAGATGATGCTAGTGTAAAGTTCGGTTCAGATTATTTAGCCTTTTCTCAAGTCAAGATATGGAACTAGATGCTGCTACAGAGCCTTATAGAGTAGTCCCCCAGGTACATCGATTTTTTGTTTTCTTTTTTTTTTTGAGTAAAATGCTACCACAGTCCACAGTTTACCATGTGCAACATATATTTTTTAGATACACACATGCAAGTTGACCAAAGTGCTGTATGCTCTTATACTTTTAAGGTAGAATTCTTGTTTTATGCCTGTAACAACAATCTCATTTCAGATGTTGTAACATTTGAAAAGTTTCATGTAATCATTGTAGAGTTTATACATAGTCCAGAAGAAATATAAACATGGCATCTGTCCATTGTGCGAAAATCTGTGGATTATATATACTTTCTCCTATTGAAGTGAAATCTGCCTGTGCTGCTAAACAAATAAATGAAATACAGACACAAGTCCTATGGTTTTTACCAAACTTATGGGTTTATGAGGGGATAATAGGTTGTCAAGGATTGGACAATGCCAGCATGAAAAAATAAAGATAATATACTCTAAAGTTCAACAGTTTGCCATCAACTTTTGTGTATCTGAGCAAGCCCTTTGCATAGCCATTTGCCAAATTACTGGTGAGCCTTTTGCGAATTACTGTCACCAGAAGACTCCTCATGGATGGCAAGGGCCAAACTGCCTTTGCTTCCATTTGGCTGAAGCTTCAACAGGAGAGTATACAAATTGATGACATTATATCTCTTCGACAAATGACAGATGGACAGCTACCCTATTCCTCAAAGAAGGATGAAAAAAAAAATCCTTTCACCGAACAATCCCTTACCCCAGCAAATGAACAAGATCATTATATCAGGTTCGACCTATCCATTTCAAAAAGATAAGAAAAGGAGAGAAACAAAAATAGGATCAGGTAGACCTAACCTAATCCTTTCACAAGCCAGTCCTTATCTTACCCTACACAAAGCTTGGGGTAGCCACTAGTGTAGTCGACGCTGCATGCCTTACACATGCGTTTAAAACTGAAATATCAAACGGAGCCCTAATTAAGCTAGAAAATGACGCAACTAATGGTTGTTGAGAAGCCATGAAATAGGAAGTAAAACTGCATCCTCCTCCAAGAAAAAAAAGGGATATGGATGGAACACATTCCAATCTTATGAATCTAGATAAAGGATTATCTATATTAGATTCGTAGAATTACGCTGTATCCTATCCAATATTAGATTGATATATTGTTGAATTAAGGGAGTATCATCGCCAAGGTTCAGAAAACTAAATGCTACTACAAAATGAGGAATGACCAGCATTAGTGTCAAAAATCAAAATCCATCATCATATCACGTTGGCCAACTAAACACAAACAGAACGGAGAGATCAGAAGATGATTAGCCCAGCCGGAGCAGACGAAGAAATGTTTTTTTTGCTCAATTCAGCCAGGAACACATTAATCTCTTTACAGCCGGTTACTACAATTCAACATAGACAGCATTATAGCCTTATCTCATCACCAGCATGATCATAGCCTCTTTGTTTTTTAACCCCCAAACGGCATAACACCAAGAAAAACACAAGCCTCCACTATTGCCATCCATCATTGGCAGCAAGAACTACTGCTGCTACCACACAAGCTGGAACGGAAGAGACCTAATCCAATCCAAAGCCCCACAGCAATGTGCAGCAGCAGTACATGGGCACAGTACAGCACGAGCCCGAAAGAAAAGAAAGAAAGAAGATGAAATAATTAGCGCCTCCACCAAAGGGTAGTACGCACCAACCATTTGACACCTGCACCATGCCAGCAAAAGGAGTGGCTCCGGCTCCAGTGGTTGCGGATTCATCCCGGCCAAACTTTGGAGCCTGATCTGACTGTGATGGTGAGATGGATCTGAGTTTTTGATAGAAGAACATGGGGGGGGGGGGGTTAATTTCTCGGCCGAGTTTCTGTACACACCGGTGAAAGGTTTGGTATTTTGATGCGAAAACACGCAGGGATGAAGATGGTGGATGATGTGTTTTGATTGCATTTTTGTTGCATCCCTTCGAGTATGTACACCTGGGGGGAGCAGCGATCGATGATCCCTTCTTCCAAGATGGCATGCCTTATTGGGGGTGGAGCTGGGGCAGGTGTGTTTTCACCTCAGGGCGGTGTCTGCGGCGTCGACAGGTGTGGGCATTGTGCTGTGCATCTCGTCAGAGACATTGGCGAGGCCCTGGATCAGCCTCACAATGTCGGCCAGGTCATCCAGGTAGTACTTGGCCTTGCTGGGCTTGCGACCAACGGTGCAGGCGAAGACCTCGGCGTCTGGGCTTAGGCAGTTGTCCTGTGCTGCAGTGGTGATCACCTCGAACATGTCTTCATCGGAGCGGTCATCACCGATGCAGAGGACAAAGTCCGGAAGGAGGCTGTTCTCCCGTATTATCGACAAAAGCCGTTTTGCCACAAGGCCCTTGCTTACACCCTGTAGAACAGTTCAAGGTTTAAAACTTAGGTACCAGAAATGGGTCATGTTAACACTAGTGAGGTAACAGCACAGCTTTGCTGTGAGCCAGCTTACCTGTGGCTTCACCTCGACATGGTTCAGGCCAGCTTTTACTGTAACTGGCTCATTTGCAAGGACACTCTCCAGATGGTCATGGAGCTCCTTGGCTTGGCAAGATCCAAAATCAGGATCAGCATCCTCGTAGCTCCACACTATCGCGGTCTCCTTGTCCTCAATTGTTGACCCATCTGTTGTCTCGGTGTATGTTTTCATCACAGGCTCTGCGATTTGCTTCCAGCTTCTGTCTGTCACTGGGACACACGTCTCCCATTCTGCATCTCTCTTCAGCCTACAGCAGTTACAAGTGTAAATTAGTGTTCAGTTGGAATTCAATGAGAAGTACAAAATCATACTGATTTTAGTCCAATAATAAAGTTGATGTCATTGGCTCATTGATTATGAATTTACGTAAAATAGAGAAAATAATTACCTGAGAAAGTATCCATGCTCAGCAGCTAAGCCTAGGTTGTCGCATGATGAGAACCATTCTTCTAGAGTCGACCGCTTCTTTGTGCTCACAAGGAAGACCATGTTGTTCTGATCACGGGACAGGCTGTTCAGCATATCTATCGTTTTAGAGCTTGGGCTCTTACCAAATGATGTTTGAGGCATCAGCGTCCCGTCATAGTCCAAAAGAATGATTCGCGTGGTCGTCCTCCGGTAGGCTGAGACAAGGTGCTCAACTGCAAGCTTCTTGAAGTTTGGATCAAGGGCTACAACCCTAAACCTTAGCCCGAATCCTATCCCCCAACAACGCCTCCTGCTATGGTCCAGACAAGTCCTCTCCAGATCTTGCAAGAAGCTGTTTGCCCAGTATCCAACATCATGTGTGCTCACATATTTGTGGTGCTTCTCATGTCTCAGCACCTTCTCCCCTTCAGGCATCTCTAAAGCAGAGTCCATTGCATCAGCCACAGCATCGATGTTCCAAGGGTTTACCCGAATCGCACCACTTAGGGAAGGTGAACAGCCGATGAACTCTGACACAACAAGCATGCTCTTCTTCCGTGCCGATGGGCCAAGACCTAAGATCCCGTCTAGTTTTTCATTGCCCTGCCTAGCAATTACATACTCATACGGGATAAGATTCATGCCATCTCTCACTGCGGTCACCAGGCAGCACTCAGCGACAACATAGTAAGCCATTCTCTCATAGAACTGAAGTGGCCGATCGATCAATATAACCGGCTGGTAACCTGGCTGCCCAAATGCCTCATTGATACGCCTCACCATTGCATAGCTCTCATCCTGCACCTCTTTCACATCTTTCCCCCGTCCCCTCGCTGGATTGGCAATCTGTACTAGAACCACCCTTCCTCGCCATTCGGGATGTTGCATCAGGAGCTGCTCAAATGCCAAAAGCTTCAAGCTAATTCCTTTAAAGATGTCCATATCATCTACGCCAAGCAACATCAGCCGGTTCTGATCGCAGAATTGCTTGAGAAGCTCGGCCACCTTGACCCCCGTCTCCGGAAGATTGAGCACCGACCGCAGCTGCTCCAAATGAACTCCCACCGGCAATATCTTGATGGTAACCGTCCGACCATAATACTCCAGCGCAATGTAGCCCCTCTGCGACTCATACTTCAACCCGAGCATCCTTCCACAGCAGGACAGGAAATGCCTGGCATAATCGAAGGTGTGGAACCCGATCAAATCGGCGTTCAGGAGCGACCGGAGCAGCTCCTCGCGGACGGGCAGGGTCTTGTAGATCTCCGACGACGGGAACGGGCTGTGGAGGAAGAAGCCGAGCTTGACGCGGTTGAACCGCTTCCGCAGGAACGTCGGCAAGATCATGAGATGGTAGTCGTGCACCCAGACGTAGTCCTCGTCGGGGCTGATCACCTCCAGTATCTTGTCGGCGAAGATCTTGTTGACGGACACGTACGCCTGCCACAGCGCGCGGTCGAAGCGGCCGCCGAGCTCCGGCGACAGCGGGAGCATGTAATGGAACAGTGGCCACAGCTGCTGCTTGCAGAATCCGTGGTAGAACCGCGACCGGAGGTCGGCGGGGAGGAAGGTGGGCACGCAGCGGAAGCCCTCGAGGAGGTGGTGCGCCACCTCGTCGTGCTCCGCCGCGGGCACGTCGTCGCGGAGGCCGCCGACGTAGACGAACTCCATGTCGTCGGCGCGGTCGGCGTGGGCGCGGAGGCTGTCCCTGAGCTGCAGGAGGAGGCTGTCCTCGTCCCAGGAGAACTCCCACCCGCCGCCGCCGCCGCCGCGGCGAGACGCGCGGATGGGCAGCTGGTTGGCGACGATGATGGCGCGCTCGCGCGGCGCGTGGGAGTGGGCGGAGGAGTGGTCGGACGACGACGCCGCCGACGCCGCGTCGTCGTCGGAGTAGTCCAGGTCCGGGACAATGCCCGACGCCGTCACCACCCGCGGAATCCGTCGCCGCCCCAGCGACGGCAGCGGCCCTTCGCCGCCGCCTCCTCCTCCTCCGCCGGCGGCGAGCTCCAGCAAGTTGGAGTAGGATCTCGAAACCATCTCCTCTAGATCCTCCTCAAAGTACTCGATCTCACTCACCAAGAACTCACTCCAAGAAGTACTCAAATCGCACGGAGGAATGGGCGGCGAGGGAGGCAAAGGATCCAATCCAAGAGAGAGAAAAGGAAAAGAGAAAAATCTCAAACCAAGATTTGGCGCGGCAAGGAATCGAATCACACAAAGGAACAAACTAATCCTAATAATAATCAAGAACCAGAAATAAGAACAAACCCCCTCACTTTCCGAAAAGGACGAGCACCTTTCAGTCAAACAAACACACAAAAATCAACAAGAACAAACATCTCTCAGGTCAGGGCGCGCCACTATCTCGACACGACAGATCGCCCGCGGCGCAGGAGAACGAACCCATTCCCTTCCTCGCGTCGCCACCATTCGCCGCGGCAGCGGCAGCAACAACAAAGAACCAAACCAAACCAGAGCAAACCTCCTCAAATTGCAAGAAAGAAGAAGAAGAAGAAGGAGGAGAAGAAAACAACTGGAGCTCCCAAAATCAAACCAAACCCTCTTATTCTGGACAGAAAAATTTCTCGGATTCTTGGGTCGCGCGTGGATTGGGGGTTGGAGGCGGCTCTTGAGGATCACAAAGAGCTGGGTTTCGGGAGGCGGATCTGCTGCTGCTATAAGTAAGAGAGAGGGAGAGAAGCTGCGCGATTTTTTTCTCCTCTTCTTCTTGTTCGAGCTGGCTACTTGAGCTGAGCAGAGTGATAGAGAGAGAGAGCAAGCTCAAGACGCGGCCTCTGGCGCAACACCGATTAAAATAATCACATTTTGCGGAGAACACCCCGCGTTTATGTCCTAATACTTTTTTAGGACGAAGAAGGCGTTGATGATTAGTAGTAGTACAGTACTTATATAATTAAGCGTTGTTTGCTACTCCCAAACTGCCGATCCAATGTTAATATTTTCTTGCCGGCTTATAGTTGTCAAATTGCATTTCCTGCACTCTACAAATAAAACCACGTTTTTTTAAGATATTTAAGCGGCAGCCTTAGATCGTGGGTGTATTTTTTATATATAATGGAAATGATTTATATCTCATTATAAATAAAAAAACTCAAGGATATGGAAAAACCCCTATTTTTTTATTGATCATATGCAGCAAAAATACAACTCCCTCCGTTTCATATTATAAGACTTTCTAGCAGTGCCCATATTCATATGAGTGTTAATAAATCTAGTCATATATACTTAACACCTATATGAATACGTTCACTACTAGAAAGTCTTACATTATGAAACGGATGAAGTAAAAAGAAAACGCGTAGAATCTATAACAATATTTTATAGGAACTATGTTAGCCAAAGTGAAAAAATAGACCCCTGGCTACCGACTCCAAGAATGCAGCTCCACTGCGTATGGTATTATGCTCCTCTTGTAAAAGCATAAAGTATCAAGAATAGAGCTAACTAGTATTAAGAATAGAGCTAACTGAAAGACATAAAATTAAAACATAAATGAATTGAATGAGATTAAAAAACCGTTAACGTCTATGTCAAAAATTAATTAATGTCATGTTTTCATACTTTGGTAGAGTTGATACTTACAACACACCAATACATTGTAAGGAAATTATACGTAAGAAGAAAAAGAATACTAAATGAAAAGTAATACTTATGGAACGTAAATTCGAAGTGAACACTCAAAATGCCAAAGGCAAAATGGAGAAATAAAAGCCCAAGGAGATTACTCGTCCAATTGGAATGGACTTCTCCAGGTAACCGGGCTTCGTTGGTTACCGACAGCCTCATCTTATTTCTTTATGTTTATAAGCTAAAATTTAAAATTTTAACCTTATATATGTACAGTTAATTTTGGGGTTTTTTTTTCATTATACTTTATTTTTCAATCTTTACTTTTAGATCATTAAGAACACATATATAAAAGTTTTATTCACAAATTATTTTTTCATTTACAAATATGTCGTTTCGTTTTTTCCTCCAATATGCCAAACGATGAGGCTGCGAAACTATTATTTTCTGTTGGATGACATTGACCAAAGCCATCTAAACATGAGAGACAAAATCAAACACTATTGTGCTTTTTACATCAGAAGGAAGGGTTGCTACGAGTCAAATCCCCTCTAGGATCTCATGAAATAAATTTCATGCTTGGAAATTAATCAATCTAAAAGTAAAATTGTGGTAAGATGAGATCATGGATTTTGAACCTCACTTGTCCTCAAACATACAAGGAATCAACAGGGGCAGATTCAAGGAAAAGTTTTTTTTTTAAAAAAAGAAGGAAAAGTATAACTACGATATTATAAATACATGGCATTACCAATACATCCCTATATAAGAGTAATTTTAATTTATAGTGATTTAGGCGGTGTTCATTTCTCCTGAAGATGAAGATGAAGATTAAGTTTTTTACGTAAAATGAGGTGGTATTAACGTATGATTGGTGAGTTTTAATTATTACAAATTTGAAAAATAGATTAATATGGTATTTTAGAGCAACTTTCATATTGAAAATTTTTGCACGAAACGCACCGTTTAGCAGTTTGAAAAGTGTGCCATGAAAATCCAAATTTTCATCCTCCACTTTTACCCGTGAATTAGCAAAGAAAATCCAGCACCCAGCTGCTTCTTCATGAAGTCCCAGTGTACTTATGTACTAACCACGCCTGATATAATGACTATCAAAACATTGCTTTTCCGGTAGGAACTCCTTGACTTTCTTAATCCGGATTTAAACACCTTTCAGCTGCACTACTTTCCTCCCTCGATAGCAACATCGTTAAGCAAAAGAGAAAAAAAATCTCAAGATCTTATTATATACTCCTCCGATTTTATTATTTTTAGCGTTTTGAATAGGATTAAAGTTATTTTTTCTAACTTTGACTATCAACAACTTTAAAACTATTTAGTTTAAAGACTTTAAAACAATATACATAAATTTGTTTTTAAAAAAAACTACCATAAATAAAAAAATAATTTATTATATATATTATAATAAAAAAAACATAGATTGTCAAACATATATTCTTTCTTTCTTTCCAAAACGTAACAGGAGGGGGAGTATGTCCTGGACGATAATGACGTGCGTGAGTGCGTCACTCACACCAACGATGCCTCTCTCTTGATCTTATCTAAACACCAAATCACACGCAAAAAAAAACAAAATAAAATCTCTCTTACGGATAATCTCATCCGTTAGAACATAATTAGAGGAAACCTCAGGGGGTTAGCCGCAAAACATCCACTCACGGTCGCCGTACTCACAGACACTCCCCACGATCTTATCTGCGAAAGCGAAATGACCACGCTGGCCTCGCGCCTCTATCCACTTGCGCCGCGCGCGTGGAGCCGTACGATCGCGATCGGACGGCGGGGGGTTGCACCCGTCCGCGTCGGATTAGATCGGGGGGGAGGTGGGCGTGGTGGGCCCGGACGGAGCGCACGTGCGAAACGACACGTGTCGGACGCCGGGGGCCGCCTCGTCACGTGCGCCGGGGGCTGTGTGCCAGCTGGCGGTCCGGACACACGCGACCGGTGGGCCCCGAGTGACAGCCTTCACCTCGTCCAGATTGGGAATGGAGAGACGGGGGATTTTTTTTTTCCTTTTAGAAATTTGATTGTTTTTAGAGGAAGTATTAATTTTGATTGATTTCTGCAGGGCTAGTACAGTGTAAATTATACACTTCGTTCAGGGGAAAAAACTTTTGAAAACTCGTAAAAGTTTTTTTTTGTTCGCTGTGGCAGTTTTTGTTTCGGTTAGCTCGTGTGGAAACATTAGCGTAATTAAGCCGTTTGATTAGGCTAATTAATTAAGCTTCAAATGCAAGGGTTTTTTATGCCAGGAAAATTTGAGTTACAAGACATGTCCCCGTTATTTCATCTCGATAGCACGTTTTTCAAACGGATGAATTTCATGTATTTTTCAAAATATCTTATAAATCTTTTTTTAAGTTTATAATAATTAAAACTTATTTAATTATGATTTTCTCACTTCTACGTGTGCTTAATCTTGAACCGTACATGGGCTGATCATGAATTCATGATCACTACTTGATTACAGGCACAGCAACGTTAATTTTTGAAGATGTTCTTTGAGTATAAACGAGTTTTACTACCGAGTTTTATTACCGTGCTTGGTATATAAACTAAGAGCAGTACAATAGCAGACTATAAGCCAGCTATAAACCCATATTGAGAAGATAAAAGAGGAGAGAGAAGAGCAGCGGGCTACATATTTGTAGCCAGCTGTAGCACGGATTACAAGACACAATATGTATGAAAGGTGGGACCATATATTAATAATGTAGTATATGTTTATAGGTAATTATTGTATGAGTTAGCTTTAAGTTGACTCTAGGTAATTTGGAGCTAGTAGTTGGCTTCCGTGAAAAAAAATCAACTTTTGGTGTTGGTATAGTCTTTTTTTTTTGGTGTTTCTATGTGGCAATAATATGTAGGGGTGTTTAATAGGTGTACCACAATTACATCATATAGGCTGGTTATTCTACAATAAGTTTATACATAAGTCTTTTTGTCATCGAATGTTAGTGTTTCATTTGAGTTGGCGGATGGCCATAGGAGAGGGTAATGCAAATGTTATTAAGATTAAGGGGAAAATGGTTACAAGAGACGCAGCATAGGACTATTTAGGCTGATTGTGCACCGGGGTACATGTCCAGGAACCAAGTGTCAACCACACAAGCACACATACTACTGAAAGCGGAGCCTTGCATCATACCGATTGTCACTATAAGTCGGTTCCATTCGATTTAAAGGTATCACTGGTGGAGAAATCATTTTTGGTCGGTCGGCCAAATTCCACAATAGTCCCGGTTCTAATAAAAACCGGGACTAAAAAGCATCTTTAGTCCCAGTTTAAAAGTTGAGGGGTACTTTTTAATCTTTAGTCCCGATTGGTGTTACCAACCGGAACTAAAGATCATTTTTAATCCCGGTTCAAGAAGTTGTGGGGTTCAAGACAGACCCCAATTATTTTTACTCCCGGTTGGTATAAACAACCGGGACTAAAAATAGATCTTTAGTCCCGGTTGTTTATACCAACCGGGAGTAAAGAAAACCCCGAACCGCGCGCCACTCAATATTATCCGCGGACTCTTGATCTCCTCCCCTCTCATTACTCCTTCTCCATCTCTTCCTCTCCCCCTTCATCCCCTTCCTCTCCCCTTTCCCCTCCCGTTCCTCCCCTTCCCCTCTTTGAGCGGCGGCCGGGCGGAAGCGGCGCCCGGGCGGGCTGGCGCGGCGGCCGGCCGGGCGGGTGGGCGCAGCGCTCGGGCGGGCTAGTGCGGCGGCCGGCCGGCTGAGCTCGCGCGGAGGCCGCAAGGACGGTGGCCGGGAGGCCGGCGGCGCCCTCCTCTCCGCTGCTGATTTTTTTTTGAATTTTTGATTCATTAGATTTAATCTGTGATGTATGTGATATTGGATCTGATCTGGGAGTTGTGATGTATTTCTTTTAGGATTTGTGATGTATTTATTGTTTGAGATTTTGTGATGTGATGTATTGTGATCTAAGATGTATTTCTTTCCAATATGTGATGTATTTCTTTCCAGATCTGTGATGCTACTTTGATTTGGGGATGATTTAGGAATATGATCGGGGATATTTAGGGAGCAGATCGATTTGAGAAAAAAAATAACCGGGACTGCTCCTACCATCTGTTACCAACCGGGACTAAAGATGGATTTTTAGTCCCGGTTATTTTATCCGGGACTAAAGATGGGTATCTTTAGTCCCGGATTCGTAGTCCCGGTTGTATAACCGGGACTATAGGGGGGTTCCCAACCGGGAGTAAAGCCCCTTTCTCCACCAGTGTATATAACCTTTCCGCGCAATAATATATAAGAAATATATCTTACAATCACCATTATAAGTTAAAACACAATCAATATAATGCAAACTTTTGAACATGTATTACTGAAAAAAATGTCAATTATATGACCCTAGCAGGAAACTTTATAGATGTACGTAGGATACAATAAATTAAGCAGGTGGACAATCAATATAATGCAAATGTGCTAGCATGACTTTGTTCGTCAGCAAAGCTACTGCTAGGATTATATTGCAACTCATCTAGGGACGTCCTCTGAACAAAGGCGACCTTTCCTTCTAAAAATAGGTAAAACGAGAGCAAAATTTATTTCTAACGCCCAATTATTAAAGTCGATCTGCATGGACAATATAATTGCAAAAAAAAAACACACACACACATACACACATGATCTTAAGAGGAATTCGATCTTGTGCAGAATATATTTATTTACTGCAATAGCATCCATGCATTCAATTATTACAGATATGGAAAAATTTCTCTCACTTAGTTCTCTCCATCCATTGCAATGAAGACAAACATAACTGTCGGCCATGTAAAACCGAAGGATCTATCCTGGCCCCCACACAAACAAAACATATCACCAACCTTCCCAAAATTTCCATGGATTACCCACACGATTAGCCCCCTTGATCCCCATTTCCAATCGAAAGTGAAAACGAAAGTTGCATGATGGACATAGAAAGAAGACTAAAAAAAAACACTGAAATTAAACCTCATCAAGAACAGTTCCCATGAAAGCTACCTCCCACATACCGTCAATCATCTCCTAAAACCTATCTAGAAAGTAGGATATGATTTTGACAGGGGATTACTGTATGTAATCTGGATTGAGGCTGTCTGGACGGACCAAAATGATCTGTAAAAACTAACTATTTGTGGATGAACATGTCAGGAGAGCGGTACTAGTTCCAGCTGTTCTGATCAAGTCATTTCCATGTTCTTTCTAGAAAAAGGTGTAGGTACCAAATAAAATTGATATGAGAAGTGCGTCTACGCTCCTCAATAAAAAAACCTGCACAAAAATTAAAGCACATCAATGGTCTGGATTAAAAAGCGATTAACAGGGTAAACCTCATTAGCGAGGGGCAATTTCGTCCCGGAAGCAAAAGTTCATATCCATACCCACCCCGTACCCAGCCGTCTCTCATTGATCGATTCGCGACGGCAATTCCCTTGCGACGCACCTAGAATAATATTCAGATAAGATCTGCATCATCTATGTCAAGCGGCCAAAAGGATTAGCTTTTGTAAAGGACGAAAATCACTGAATCAAAAAATAGGAGAATCGTTGGGATTTCTATCTAGGTTTCACTAGGTACAAGAAGCGGGTATTCTACCATGCAGGAGTTTGAGTCATCATGGACGGCCGCCGCCGTAGAGGATGCGGCCATTCTCCATCTGGTCTGCCGCTTCCACACCACACTGCCCTTCGAGAACTGGTCCTATATCTCGTCATACTGTATAATCTGTCTCAACGCCGAGCGCAACGACGACAAGTCGACAATAGCCCTCACAGCTCGTCGCCCTCCCATTCCTCGCACATGCCCGGCCGATCTGGTGATCTTCACCATCTAGCCCTGTTGCCGTGTCGACCTCCCAGATCGATGGATCGATCGGCCTGGGCTGGATGTGGGCTTTTACTTCCTGGTCGAAATTGCCCTTTGCTAATGACGGTTTACACTAGTAATCACCTTTTAATCCGAACCATTGATGTGCTTTAATTTCCATGCAGGTTTTTTTCAAGGAGCATAGAAGCACTTCTCAATTGGTATACATCCTGTTTTTTAAGTATCAAGACAAAAAATACGAAAACTTATAGTACTAAATTAGTGCCAAGCTTGTGTGTTACATCGGGATCTGGGATGGAGATTGACGAAAGGTTTTACATGGTCTTTCTTTTTTTCGTTTTACTTGTTAGAACACGAGTTTTTTGAATGTGTGTTTTTTTTTAGCATGGGAACAGCATAAGTATGATGGTTGGAAAGAGGACGACGAATTAAATTTGAAAATATATTGTTCATTCAATTTTTTGTTAGAAATATTCGGGATGTAAAATCTTTTGCACAAATATACTACCGGTCTCACGCAACCGTTGCGCGAAAATGATGTGGAAATGACGTTGTGGTCGGTATCACGCAGTGGAAGTGCGAAACCGCGCGGTATCGCGCGATGATGACGCGAGACAGCGCGGTCTCGCTCAAGCAAGCAGCGAGACCGCTCAAGCAAGCAGCGCTATCGCTCTTGCAAGCTGCGATACCGTGACTGGCCGATTTAATTAGCGATTAATTAATCGCTAATCAGGATAATTAACCGCTAATTATTATTAGTTAATTGTTAATTAAGTAATTAATTACTACTCAAATGGAGCCTATTAGACAGTGTCGCTGATTGCTTCAGCGAGACTGAACGATCTCGCTCTTTCATTCCGCGAGACCACGCAGTCTCGCACCATTGCTGCGCGAGACCGCGCGGTCTCGCGCGGTCACCTCGTGATATCGTCCACGACGTCATTCCCACGTCATTTTCGCGCAATGGTTGTGCGACACCGACGGTATATTTCTGCACAAGTTTTTGCATCCCGAATATTACTGTGAAAAAACTAAAAAAAACAGTATATTTTCAAATTTACTCTAGAGGACGACTCCGTTTATACAGTAGTACATAAATTATGATATCTCAAGCATCTGCATAAGTAATACGAAACTCTTAATTACTCCCTCTGTTTCAAAATGTTTGACACCGTTGACTTTTTAGTACGTGTTTGACCATTCGTTTTATTCAAAAAATTTAAGTAATTATTTATTCTTTTCATATCATTTGATTCATTGTTAAATATGCTTTCATGTACACATATAGTTTTACATATTTCACAATTTTTTTTAATAAGACGAACGGTCAAACATATGCTAAAAAGTCAATGGTGTCAAACATTTTGAAATGGAGGGAGTATAAATTAAGAGATCTACTAGTATTGTAGGATAAGAAAACGTATCATATATATGCAAATAAGCATTTGTATGCGCACACACACCGTAAACACCAATTAACAAATATTGCCAAAACATTTAAAAAAAGTGCATATACATTTAGTAGTATTATACATATGAGTGAAGTCTTATCTTCAAAATTATTATACGTAGGGAGCAGTAAAAGAAAAAGATAAAATTCTGACATATTTATACTCTTGAAATTATCAGATTTTTTTTACGGATAAAGTATAATAAATTTAAGGTTAAAACTTTACACATAAGTGTGATACTATTGGAAGTACATGTAATTTTTTTTAATTATTAGTGATATTTACTAATTGGTGTACAAATATTATATATGTACCTACCAAAAGCTTGCATGCATGGATATGTTCCCGTAGGTTAAAGACTATAGAAACCATCAAAGAGATCAACTGTCAAAGGGGAATGCTTTTACATATTTTATATATTTTTGTGCTCGTGTATCTTGGATAAATTAAGCAACATATAGATGGTGACAATTCTTATATTCTGGGGAACAGTATATAGTTCTTCCAGCAAGATCTGATTAGGACAAAGCTAATATGCTCATTCTTTTCTTCTGGGAACGAAAATTCCAAGGTCAGGTACAGCGAGGACATATAAGAATATACTACTCGTATACGGAGAAACCGCAATCCAGAGATAATGCACTACAGACTGTATTCTGTTTCTTATGTGGCTAGACAAATATATAAACTTTATTTTTCCTGGATTTTTGTACGTTGTGTTGGAGATTCGGAGGAATCAAACCATCATTAATTGGTCTCAGCTTTTACGACACTAATTAATTAATCAGCATCGTCTTCTTGTGGATGAGATATATACTTTAGCTAGTAGCTGTTTCATTGAAGTTTACATTACACATATTAGAGCAGGTACAATAGCATGCTATAAGCCAGTTATAAACATATTTTAAAGAGATAAATAAAAAAAGAGAAGAGCTGCGGGCTACAGATCTGTAGCCAGCTGCAACATGGATTCCAAGACGCAATGTGTGTATGATAGGTGGGATTAGGTATTAATAGTATAGCAAGCAACTATTATATGAATTAGCTATTACATCGGCTATAAATGATTTGGAGCTGGTAGTGGGCTATACTATTAAACTTGCTCTTAATTGTGTAGGTTTTCCTTGTTTAATACTCCATCACATTGAAGTTAAAAGGGTGTTGCTTAGAGCAAGTTTAATAATATAGCCCACTACTAGCTCCAAATCTATAGCCAATGTAATAGCCAATTCATACAATAGTTATTTAGGGCCTGTTCACTTTGATGCCAAAAAAAAAACCTTACCAAATTTTGGCATTACCAAAATTTTGGCAGGATTTCTTATATAGTTACCAAAATTTGGAAGAAAACTAAATGTAGCCACTTTTTTTGGCAACTTTACCAAAATTTGGTAAGGTTGAAAATGGCATTAAAGTGAACAGGCCCTTACTGTACTATTAATACCTGGTCCCACCTGTCATACACACATTACGTTTTGGAGTCCGTGCTGTAGCTGGCTATAGATCTGTAGCCCGCTGCTATTCTCTCTTCCTTTATCTCTTTAAAATATGTTTATAGCTGGCTTATAGCCTGCTTTTGTACCTGCTCTGGTATGCGGAGATTAGTTTGTGTAGCTGTCTGATCGCATATAGTCTCATACAATAAATTTCTACCCTCCAACAATATACTATATAAATTTATACTCTCCAATAATACACTAAAAAAATTATATGTTCCTCCATAACAAAGAGCAAAACGGCCAAACTTTTTAAATAGGAATCTAACGTTCAAAAATGATATAGAAGGGCCTATACTAAAATTTAAGAGTATTTAAGGGTATGAGTAGAACTCAAGAGCATAAAAAGAATTAGATAAAATTTTAAGAGTATGTAGAGAATTTTCTTATATATAACCTACTCCATCCATCTAAAAAATATAGCTACCTTTAACTACGAATTTAGATAAGTGCTGTTTCTAAATGTCTCTTTTAGGTGGCTCTTTATTTATAGTGATAACTAGCGGCTTGGTATGACTTAGTTTCAAAGGTAGTGCTAGTTGACCTTTCGGGGGAAAAAAGATATTTGGAGGTGCAAAGGTAATAAAAAGAGGATCTTAATGTCATGTACAATAAGGCTCATATATAGAGGGTACCAAGGAAAGCTTTCATTTGAAGGCTTAGAATTTTTTTTAAAATCAAAATCTTTCTCTTGTATTCGAAGAAAGTGGTACTTTTAATCAAAGAGAATTCTATACAAAAGAAAGTGTCACTAAATGTTCCTTCCGTAATTCTAATGAAACATTACAACGTCTCTTTTTTTCTAAATTGTTTTATTCATATGGAATACTATTTTTTATAACTTTTGGGCATCATCTGTCTACTAGCGTTGCTAATCTTTTTCAGTTGGCTGAATTCTGAACAACCAAGGCTATTGCAACTTTATGTTGGGCAGTATCACTAAGAGAAGAAATAAGAAGGAGATGTTCAAATTTCGTGCACAATTTTACACCTTGTTGTATGTGTTGGAATTAATTAAAATATTAGAGCTAGATCAGTTAATCACTTAATTATAACAATGCATACGACCAGAATTAAACCAAAGAACAACGGCCGACCTAACAAAGCCACCAGCGCCTGCATTCTAATTATATTATTGATTACCATCTGTCAATCTAATCCGCTTTTGTTGTGTTACTTATATGAAAGGGACTAATACCTTTACTTCAATTGAGGCTAAAGAGATCCTCGAATAAATTGAATCCCAATATCTACATGAGAATTAAAACACTTGGTTTCATATGCATGCATGATAGCTATAGCTAGCTTTTAGAGCTCTGCATAAGTTGGATGCCCACCATTACTACCAACGAGATGAACTTGATTAATTTTTAGATAATAGAAGCTTTATTTAGACTCAGTTAATTACATCGAGATGATACAATCAAACTGAGTCATCCCCGGCCTCCGCATAAAATGCACAAAGCCAAAAAAAAGAAGAAAGAAACAACTAGAACATCTCCTAAACACAAAAGTTTGACAGAAATATATATCTTAGTGGCTATCAATCTGTAGGTTAGACCACCACCCATGCTCCGAACTTGATTAATTATTCGATTAAACAACAGACGCACCAAGGATGAAAAGTTGTTCGGTTCATTTTGTCTTACTGAGATTAGAACTAGTACTACCTGTCCCATATCTCCAAAGGCCAAAAATATATATATGCATGCCAATCAGCCACTTTGCCAAACAAATTAATTAACTAATTAAGCGGTTTAGTTCGTACATGAGATAATGGAAGGAAATTAAGGTGCCGTATTATTAATCCATGCAGTCGTGCATGCATATACGCATGGCAAAAAAGTATGTTTCGTGACTTTCACGACGGATAGAAAGCGAGCAAGAAAGATATTGGAGTCGACGTTGACTACTGGTCGTCCTTGACACGTGGCAGCATGGCCCCTTAATTGGGACTCCTATGTCTCAGTTCATAACACGTTTTAACTTTGGTCAAAACCAAACTATTTTAAGTTTTACTAAGTATATAGACTAATATTTACATTGTCAAATTAGTTTTATCAAATCAATATGATTGAATATATTTTCAAAATAAATTTATCTTGGGTTAAAAACGTTACTACTTTTTTCTACAAAGTTAGTCAAACTTAAAGCAGTTTGACTTTGATCAAAGTCAAAATGTCTTATAACCTGAAACGGAAGGAGTACATATATGAGTTTGATTTTAAGGCCGTTTGATCTTCCATTCAAGATTTGGATGGCATTTTTGAGTAAGAAGGTTTGACGGGTGAGTAGCAGATGAAGGCCTGATGAAAGAAGCTGGATATTGTGGTGCTATTATTTTTTTTGCCCAAAATGTTACTCCCTCCGTTTTGTAATATAAGATTTTCTAACATTACCTATATTTATATAGATGTTAATGATATGAGCAATGCTAGAAAAACTTACATTATGAAACGGAGGAAGTATGTCTCAGTTCTTGGGCAGGAAAACCTAAAAGAAACTTTGTTGATGCTTTGTAATACTCTTTGGTAGAAGTTTTAGATGTTCTTTTTAGATCAGTTGCTTAGGCTCTGCAGGAGCAGCCGAAGGTGAAATGGGATGCATGGTAGATCCCACTTTTGTCAGTGTCAAGGAAATTTCTCTAGAACTATTTTGTTTTTGTTTCGGTTACGTTAATTATAAGATTTTGTCATTTCTATTAACAGAGATGGGAGGAGATAATCTCTATTTCTCTGAAAAAGAAATGTGCATATGGCTCCTTCCTCTGCCCCGATATATATGCATAACCCCATGGAAACCCTCATTTTAGAAAATTTTGGTGCCCGAAGATCTCGAGAGGAAGTAGACTCGATCATTATGTACAAGAATCTGGAATTTTCTTGGTGGCAAAAAAACCGTCAAGGATAGTATGAAAACCGCCAAGGCAATATATTTTGACGGACACTGCCAAGTCTAGAGTGATAGAGAAATTCAGATTTTGTTTTGACTGCTAACCGTGAGGAAAAGTTTTATTGGCTGTCTAATCGCCAAAAAAAACTACGGAGAATATTAAACTTTCGAAAAGCCACAAAGTATAACCTTGGTGATCTAGAGCAATAAGAATACACTTTACCTTGGGTGGTGTCGAACCACCAAGAAACTTCGCAAGAAAATTAGGTATTCTTGACAGTTTCAGCCGCCAAGAAAATTCCAGATTCTTATACAAGAAAGAGAGATATAAAAGATAACAGGGGTTGTTTGTTTTGCTATCACAATTTATCAAACATTGTGAAATTTTTAATGTAGTTTTCCCTTTGTTGCCACAGATTCATCATGTCATACTCCCTCCATTTCATAATATAAGGCACAACTATTTTTTAAGATGTTTTATAATATAAGAAGTCTATGCATGCATGCAATTAATTAGCATATCTTCTCCACTAAACTATTATTTTTAAATCCTTCACCCTCAAGATATCTAATTCTATTAGGTGCATGCATTATATTTATTAGAGTGATCCATACTAGAACATGATAATAATTGTTTCTTGATCTTTGAAGGTTAAGGGTGGTTGTGCTTTATATTTTGGAATGGATGGAGTAGTTTTTTAAGCCTTGGACAAACCATTGTACTTTCATTGATTACTCCAAAACTTAGTTAAAATATGGAAATAAATTATTAGACACACTTTAGCGAATGTGCATTAGGGTTGCGTGGATATGCCTATATTATTGAATCAAGATATGCTCCAATTAATCTACATGTGCATGCATCAATGCTCTCACTTTGCCTGCAAAGCTCTGGTCGTCGGAGAGACTAGATTAAGACCTTTTTTATTTTGAGATGCAAGAGTATTATTACCTGTCACTGAGGCAGGTCTTGATCTAACACTGTACTAAGATTTTTGTTGCTTTTAGCACCTTAATTACAATAATTGGAGACCTAACCATCATTATCACTTTCCAAAAATAAATAGTCCATCCGTATCGGTTTCCAGAAAAATATCAGTATCAGTTCAATAAAGTAAAAGAAAACTCTTCCAATCATAAATATTTGATATTTAAGATAAGATCTATAAAATTCTAAAAATCAATTTAATATTAAAATAATTTAAAATTAATAATTATAAATTAGAGTAAATTTCAGGTTATTGTAACTATTTTATCAAAATTATTAGTTTACTTCAACTTTAAATTTAACTAGACATTTCATTGAGTTGTAATAATAGAGTATGATTTTATAAGAAATTTGTAACTTTATTTGTCCAAAAGCTTCTGGCCCACATGTCTTAAACATGTAATACTCATGCCGGTGTAAGTCAGGCTCGCATATCATACACACATAGGGGGATAAAGTTACATTTTGTGATAAACTTATTTTCTGTAATTATCGTTTCGTGAAAATTACTAAAAGATATCAAAATTTTAAAGTGATCATATCTTGTGCTAAACACCAAATATTTAAATATTTATAATCGAAAGGAGTATATTACTATAAAAATGATTTTTCCATGCAGTCCCAATTGATTCTCGCAGGCGGGTGGGTAGCCCATCATCTGCATCTGGTATCTGCAAAAATCAGTATTTTTTATGCGGGTAGAGCAACCACATGCGAAAATTGTATTTCCACATGCAGACGCTTAAGCCGTCTGACTGCAAAAAGAAAAATGGCAAAAAAAAACTCCCAAAAAAAATTGAAACCCTAGCAGCTCCTGCGTCTGGGTTTCATCCTTGCAGTCGCCAACACCATCCCCGCCTCCAATCACCACCGCCGAGCTCACCACCGCTGAATCCGATGCTGCCAAGCTCCCCGTCGCTCCCGCTCCCGTTCGTCGCCAGATCCCTCCGACGGCGGTTGCTCTAGCCCACCGCTGACGGAGAGGAGAGGAGGAGGAGGAGGAGGAGGTGAGAGGTGGAGAGGAAGTGGAGGGTGGAGAGTGGAGAGAATGAGGATGAGGATAGAGAGTAGGGACTTGATATTTTAAGGATGGGCTCAATCTAGGGAGCAATTTTTGCATGTGGGAGAAGTTATGCCTCGCCTACAATCTAAAGGGGGGTCTTGTTCTAAAAAGTAGTAAAATATATATTTGTGTATTTCTAATTAAAGGTGTCGCATAGTAACGCGTGTGTGCTTTTGTGGGAAGCATCTGATTAGGGCAACTCTAAGTGGCCTTGTTACCCAAAATTTAGCAAATACAAGCCCAAGGCATCCTTCGGTGAGCTCTCTATCCTATCACACTCCCTAGTTCTCCCTTTTCCGAGCTTTCTAAATGTGAGGAGCCAAATGCAGCTCTCTATCTCATCACTCTATAATTTGACCCAACGTTGTTGGCATAATAAATTATAGAAGGATTGGGATATAGGGAGCTATTTGGAGAGCGTGCAGTAAAAAAGATTTTGGATAATATCACGGTAAGATATGCACTACTATAGTACCTTGTTAATATTGTTCTGTTGCCTACAAGATTTGGTTATAGTTGGCCATTTGTCTTAATATCATTAAAATGAATTGAAACATAACAAAGTAAAGTTAAGTGTTCAATCACGTTGAAGATAAGCTATAACACGTGCTCTTATCCTCACTGCACAATCGAACTTATCAGATTCAGACCTGTTCTTGGCATAAAAACTGTGCAGCCCACACTTAAGGTAGAGTCACTGTACCGTGAATAATACGATTATACGAGGTATATACCTAACTCGGGATTAATTCCTGCATTTGTGTATTTGTATCCCATTTGGAATACTTGGATTCAATTCATTTAGAAATGCGGTACAATTAATCACACCCTCTATGCCTATAAGCACCTTTGAACAACTGAATTAATATAACCATTCACTATATAATTTCAATGGGTAATATATGTTAGTTCACTTGTAATGTCGAGCCGACTATTTAGAAGAGCTGAAGATCCTGAAATAGGTGAAGCTAGGAGCAATCCAAAAGAGGGTGGGCCTAGGTGTCTCACCACGACCAACTTCCCGTACATATACACAATAGGAACATGATTTGGCACTGATGGTTTAAGGTTAATTTTGTTGCAATAAGAAATTTAGAAATGCCAAGTACTCCCTCCGTTTCACAATGTAAGTCATTCTAACATTTCCCACGTTCATATTGATGTTAACGAATCTAGACATATATATCTATCTAGATTCATTAACATTAATATGAATATGAGAAATGCTATAATGACTTAGATTGTGAAACGGAGGAAGTAGCTAAGGTTAGCGTGTGTTATCTCCTCCTTAATTAGCACTTTTCCTTCAAAAGGTTATTAAGTGTGTGTAATGTAAGGTCTTCTTCTCTGTCGTTGGCCGACCATGCATGCATCCACACTGCGGTGGGTGGACAGCGGAATGTACCAAACTGAACGTCTGAACCGTGCAGAGATCCATTGAACTTGCCCCGCATTTCCAGACAGATTCAGTGAACCTGGTGATGGATCCATGGGTGATCACCATGACTACTAAGCTATACTACTAGCTTGTTTCCAGAGGAATATGCATAATGAATGCCTCCATGATTTGGGAAAAAGGACAGTGGCTTGATCAGATGCATTGCAGCAACAACAACATATCAAAATTCAAACTTGTTATTCATCAGATTATTATCGCGGATTATCTACTCTCGATTATATGGATAAATTCAATATTTTGAGAAATGAACTTAGCAAATATAACAACAGGAAATCAAATCAAACTTTATTTGGACAAACCGTTTTTTTCAGAAGCATCAAGAAAATAATCCGTGGCAATAATTCAGATGAATAAAACTGAAAATAACGGAGCCTGAGATACCTTTAGACATGAACTCTGTCGGCACTATGGAGCTATATGCGATGTGGTCGATGGCCATATATTTGCCCTTTCATAATCATCATCTTTTGCCCACATTATGTGAATCGCCATCGCAGCCGACAACGATGCCGTCGACCGAAGCTGGAGTTCCGACGACGAACCACTTGGCGATCGATCGTGATCGATGGTCAGAGAAGAATACATGGACACATGGTTCCTGTCTGTTTTGATTGTTCATCAGACAAATCTCCGTCGCTGCATTACTACTGAAGCCCAAATAATTAGCTTTTTTCCTATTGAGAAAACGAAGTAGAGGAGCATCCAATGGAATAAACTGTTGTCTGTGTTTGATTGTATGCTGGGATCTAATTATAATAGGGGAATGATACCGATGGAATCAAATTAAAGGTCATGATTTCTGGTATTTGTGACATATATTTGAGGATTTATGCTCTCCACTTGGTGCATGCAGTGGTGCTGTCAATCTGATATTCTGATGGATGCATATCGTCACAGTTAAAAAGTCATCCATTTATATATGCACGGTAGACCTTTTGTTAAAGTTCCTACATGCTGAGTAAAATGCACCATTAGTACCACAACTTGTGAGATAGGTGTAATTTAGTCACCCATCTTGTAAAATGCTCAAACAAGTCACTTATCTTGTTTTAGGGGTGCAAATCACATAGAACATGTGTCATGTGGGGTGTCTGCAATGAAGTTATATGCTATGTCAATTTGTTTACAAACATGATCACACGATCCATAAATAAGCCAATGTGCAATGCGACTAAAAATATGATCTTGTTTATTGAAAGTAGAAGTAATAGCATATACATAAAAAATACGAGTGTTAATTTATAATTTTAATGCTTGCCCTGCCCACATGGCTAAAAAAATGCATGATTGGGTCAATACAACTTTCAATTTAAAAACAAACAATCCATATGACAATGTATTTGGTAGGATTTGCACCATCTAAGGAAGATAAGTGACTTATTTAAGCAATTTGCAAAATGAGTGACTAAACTACCCTCACCTTGCAAGTTGTAATACCACCGGTGCATTTTACTCAAAATCTAATAAGTGATTGCAATACTTTACAAAATCATTTTGAACCTTTTAGTTGCCCTACCCTACTCATTGTAGCTCGCTAGCTACCACCCTAGGCACCAAGCTCTCAAGATGCGATTCAGATACTTTGACTTAAGCCGACTTACTTTCACTGTCATATCGGTTCTCTTTGCTATGAACCCACATACCAGTGACTCTTCAAGTTGGGGAAAGGAGAGATTTAAATGAGGCAAATTGTTGGTGAGAGAATGTATCTGAATGGATTGGGATGAATTGGACTCGATTTTACTACATTTTAATCCTTTCACCAGCTAAATTAAGGTCCAACAAGAATTCGATTTGGGCCTTAATATACCAAGTGCGCACCATCCTTTGTCACATGATTAATCAAGAGCCCATCACTTAATTAACATGGCAACCCAACAATATATATAATGCATACCAATCATCATGTGCTTCTCTTGCTATCTAAGAACACCGGATCAAACAAAAAAAAGGCAGCAGCTGATTTGTAAATTCCAAACATGTGATTATATATCACAGTACGCACCACGTTGACAGCCAGAAATTCCGAGATTTTACACACAGCTCGAGAGTAAGACGCAGGTACAGAAATTGTCCACAAAGGAAAACATTATCAGCTTTAGAACTAAGAAAACCCCAAATAGGCTATCAGGAACTTTATTGATAGATTATGCTAAAACAAAGCATATAGGTTTCTTTCTGAGGTGAACTGAACACAGATATGTAAAGATGCTTTGTAAAGAAATGCGAAGCATAATTGAAAATGTCTAGTACCTATTTATTAAACAGATTGCTCTGAAGCATTACTAAACTGAGAAGCATGCCAGAAAACAAAAAACTGAAGCAGGCTGGTCGAAAAAAAAAGGTGAAGCGTAGAAAATTCCAATCAAATAGTATTAACCAAACTAAACAGCGTGATAAAAATACAATTATTGATACTAGTCATTAACAAAATAAACAGAGCCTATAACAAAATCTTAATCAGTGCAACCTAAAAGCAATTATGACAGTAAACTATTAAAAGAACTTCACTTGAGATAGTCGAACTATGAATCTGGCGACGGAGTTGATTTGATGTGGCTTTTTGAATCAGGATTTAAGATAATGCATTATATTGATATATCTACAAGCTGGATAAAAAATATCATCAGCATATATGTATATACCCCCATAAAACAGAAATGACAATTCTTTCATGCATATGAAGCTGCCGAGGACAACAAAACAAATTAAATGTACAGTAGTGCACCACAAGCAATCAAGCATCATTATACAGCAAAAGAACACCTTCTTTCCTGAGCCAACATCTTCAGTTCAATGGTACTAACTAAACTTTTTCTTTCACTGCATACTTGAACACATGATGCTAGCCAGCCACCAAAAAAAAAAAACTGAAAACTAGGATATAAGCACATCTGGAAATCGTAATCGTGAATGATCAAATGTTCTAGATGCTAGCGGAAGAAGGCCCACTCCTGTGCCTATAGATATGAGATCTGCTCCGGTCCAACAAAAAGTAAGTACCTCGAGGTACTGGTATCTCGAGATACTTTTTTGTTGGACCGGAGCAAATCTCTATAGATATAGAGATTTTCAGTATACGGAGTACATTAAATCCAAAGCAAAGCCTGATAAGACATTGACCACAAGCTCATAACACAATCATACTTTAATAGCAAAGGGTCATAGAGCTTGCAGCTGACATTTTCTTCTCAACTAAACAAATGCAGATTATAAAGAGCAAAACCAAGAACAGAGGAGTAAGAAATTAACACTGCCCATTGCTTAACAAGAAGAAACCTGCAATGTCAAAAGAAGAAAGATATAAAGGAATGAATGGAATATATGTGCATAGCATATATGACCAAATAAATAAAGTCAAAGCTTACTTTTGGGCAGACCGTTTATTTCTAGCCTCTAACATCGCTTTGATGTCTCGAAGCAGAGAAGCCCGTCTTTCACAGGCATCACAGAACTTGTCCAGAGACAGCAACAAGTTCCTCTCAGCTTGCTTCGTCCTCTCATCCAAATACCTATCAAATTCCTTAAGGTCGTCCTTTGAGAATTGAACCTAGGAAGACAGAATAAAACATGGATTAGTATCATCAAATCCTGTAGGTCATAAACATAAACTCATAATATCTTTTTCAGAAGAATTTGCCATGTATCAGACAAATGTGAGATAAGTCGAGGCACCACTTAAAACAAGGTGACATATCATTAGGCATTACATTAGCTGAGCTTTAAAAGTAATTTTTTCCCCCAAAATTGATCTTTCTTTTTTTTTCTTTTGCCTCTATCTTAATTAAAGAAGACCAAATGCGCTTATTTATTTTCTATGTACTTGTCTTTTTTTTCATCTGATAAGGGAGCTCCTCCCAAGACTGAATGAAGAAACACACTTGGTGTTGCAAGAGACAAATCGTGGGAAATTAACTACGGTGCAATCTATTGGGAAAAACAAAGGGGGAGAAGAAGGAGATGATTATACCTTACTGGTATCCATCCTCTTAGCGCGATCGGAGCGGAAGAAGTTGTCCAGAAGCGGCGAGGAGGAGGAGGAGGGGTTCATCTTGTGGTTAGAGGACTCGGTGCTGAGGAGACGCGGGGCGAGTCGGTCCATCACCGACATGGCCGGGCGCGGGCGCGGCGGAGGGATCGACCGCCGGAGCTCGCGGGCGACTGATCGGAGCAACGACGACGAAGACGACGAAGCCATCCTCCTCCTCCTCCTACTGAGGAATCGAAGCTGTTCTTGGAGTCTCGAGACCTAACCCTAAACCTAGAAAATTAATTAAAGCAAACAAATTTTAAAAAATCGTGTGTAAGTGCTACTTTTAGCAGAAGAGGCAGCGCTAGCGTCGTGCAGGAACCCGATATGTAGCAGTTATTCAAATCAACCCGGCGAATCCTTCTCCCCTCCTCTTTTCAAGGGCTCTACGGCACTAGAGCAGGTACAATATCAGGCTATTAATCAGCTATAAACATATTTTAATAAGATAAACGATGAGAGAGAAGAGCAACGGGCTACACATCTGTAGCCAACTGTAGCACGGACTCTAAGACGCAATGTGGGTATGACAGGTGGGACCATACATTAATAATATAGTAAGCAATTATTGTATGAATTGGCTATTAGATTGGCTATAGATGAATTGTAACTTGCTCTTATCGCCTGAATCCTCCGCAGCGCAGGAGAAAACCGTCGGTGACCTTGTTTTCAGGCCCAGCCCACATGAGGTATGATGCAGTGACTGCAGGGACAGTTTATTTGTTGTTTTGGATAATTTTTTTTAGTTTGTTTCTTTATTTTAATTTAGTTTTGCTAGACGCCAATTAATTACAAAATCATCTTATACTGGATAACATTCTACTCCTACAATGTATAGGACACCCCGCGGCTGACTTCTCGACAGTGTGGTAGCCGGTGAGCCCTAGTATGGAGCCCTTCTAGGAACTACTAATTGATCCACAAGGCAAAATGAAAACCACAGATTAACACTTGTTATCGATTGAAATGCAGTGAGCATGAACAATTGTTGAGACATTGATCAACTTGCAGTTTTTTTGATTTTTTTTTTGCCAAAAAAATTACTTATGCTTGGCAGAAAAGTGGAAATCAGCATTCGAAAATCACAAGACACTGCTTTCCAAAGGAAAAAAGAAACGAGGCAATCATAAGATCCCTTTGAATTGCGCTTCCTTATTTCCTTCGTTCAAAACGATCATACAAGTAGTAGCGGTCTCTCTAACATCAATGAGGTCAATCATTAAGGATAAGTGGCTAACCCATGAACCCACCTATAAGTCAAAATAAACGGGTTACCCACTTACACCTTTATCAATCAGATCACATCACAGAGTATATTGCTGATTTGCTGTGTCCACAACCAAGTCCTATATAGCGTGGTCAATACCTCGGGTACACTAACTAGCCAAAAGTCAAAAGTCATAACACAATCTCTCAACCAAACATATGCATCCTATCAAGAATAAGACCAATACAAACGAAGCTAGGGATCGCCACCAGATATTGTTTGACTTGATCAAACCTGTATGTACAAAAAGAAGCATTATTAGGAAAAGGGAACAAAAAACATGTGTCCAAAACAATGAACTGAACTACACACTTTTCATCATTGTCAACTTGATCTTCAATTTCTCGAAGTATATGTTCCTGCTCATCTAAGCAGTGGCACAGCTTGTCAAAAGTCGATCTCATCTTTCTATAGAGCTCGTCTTTCTTGCTTTCATGGTCTGGAATGTCAGCGGGCCTAAAAGCTCCCTCCTTGTTCTTCTCTAATTGCCTTTTGCATTTCAACAATTCATCCATTGAGTAACGTTTCTGGACAGATAGAATAAAAAAACATTAACTTGCATCTGGTGTACACAATATCAGCATATGCTATCTTTCTTTCTTTCTTTTTTTTTTGGTATAATCAGGCCATGCTACCTATGTCAGGAAGATTTTCCATGTAAATATATAGATTTAGTGGTTAGTTTTAAGCGCTTCCTATTTCCATTAATGAAAATAACAAGGTCTGAAGGTATACCAGTTTAAATTCAAGTTACTGTTCATGGTAAAAAAATGCATTTGACGTTTTGACTTCTGTGTCAGATATAGTTTAACTATGTCAAATGTGGAAATTCACTTGCAATAGTGCAATGCAAGACACTGAATCATTAAACACAACATATGTTTTATTTATTCCACTATATTAGTAAAATCTACTATTTGAATTGTTAAGCCACATTTTCTCCCTAAAACAATTTATAGATGGAATGTTATCCAGATTAAGTTATATCTGAACACTGATTACTAGAAAATTTGCCACTTTGAATAAGGCAAATGAAGAATGTGTTAAAAGTTGTAAAGAAACAGTTGCAGCATAAGGATCTAAGAGTTCAATTTTTCGCTTTGACAGTGTGTGCTACAATATTAATCACGATCTTCGTGTGGCATTTTCATGTGCGGACTGTACTTTTTATTTTCTGTGACAAACATCATTTTGTTCAATTGAAGGTAGTTGCGCATATACTGTTTTACTTCTTCCGTTCCGTTTCATATTATAAGACTTTCTAGCATTGCCCACATTCATATAGATGTTAATGAATCTAGACAAATATGTGTATAGATTCATTAATATCTATATGCATATAGGCAATGCTAGAAAGTCTTATAATATGAAACGGAGGGAGTAAGATTTATTTGTCAATCACTGGCTCACTGTTAAACTATCAGCATGATAAGGCTGCCAAGTTCTTCTGCTAAGACCACTTTATGATTAGGATTTTTCTTGTTGACATTGGTTGTGAAATCTTTTCAGCTGTTGGAGACAATAAAAACCTGTGGTGAATATTTTCATTTTGAAGTTTTGAACATGATAGTTTGCAAGAAATGGTTGAAATTGTCCACAACAAGATATCTCCCTCCTTTGGTAGTGCCCACTACTCCCATTATTTTTTCTTATGTAATTTAAATTAGCAAAGTGAAGTACAAGGAGTGATATATTTTATCCACTAACGGCATGTTTGAATACTGGGGATTTGGATTCAAATCCTTACGAATTTGAACTAAATAAGCAGTTTAAATAATTCCACACCCAAACAGTGGAAGGTCTTTTTGTGCAAAGGATTTGTGGAAACATTAATTTCTGCATTTTAATTGACTAGCCAGGACATTATCTAAAAAGAATTTTCAAAAACAAAAAGACTAGTCAGGACGATGGACATACATATAACATTTTCAGGACATTTAGAGTGACGCCGTTTTTCTTAGAATTACTCATTTTCAGAATTTACGAAAAGTTTGTCTGGATCTACAACAAGTTTGCTTAAAAGTACATGCTTCATCAAGCCATCCATTGAGAAAAGTTTCTGGACAGATGGAACAAAACATTAGCTTGCACTAAAATCTGGCGTATGGTGAATATCACAACCTTTGCTCCCCATCAGCAGGAATAATTTTTTTTAACTACAGGCAATGCTTTCATTTTGTTTTTTTTTCCTTTTCGTGAATCAGGCCGTGCTAGTATGCTGTATGCTACCACTCTCATAAGCTCGCATTAGGCTATCGATTGACTCTCACCCACATCTTATAATTCGAAGTTGATCCGAATGGAACAAACAAAACTAAATCTGTTTAATCCTGGCCCTGATTCCCCATAACAAAACTCACTAGAATGATGAATTCACACACATGTCGGCCTTGTTTGGTTTAGGTGTGGAATAATCCCCTCCAACCAATCACCCCCACTTGAGGATTAACCGAACATGGGCCGTATCTTTGGTCTCGGAGGTCCTACGGTCAATCCTCTCAGAGGGCCATCTATGGTCGTTAGCTGTCATTACTAATTTTGGGGTTTTGTTAGGAGAGTAGTGGGTTCTGCCCCTTCCCGCTGTTTAGAGTGGTAGTAAACCAGTTGCTTTCCTTGGTCTTTTGTTTTTTTCCTTCTTAGCATAAGTCGGTCTGGCTAATTGCGTTGTGTAACAGATATTATTTTCTTCTAATATATTGATGTGCAATCCTTTTGTGATGTTCGAGGAAAAAAAGAACATAGGCCGTAGGGAATTAGGGTTCCCAGAGGAGGAAGAGGAAGAGATTTATACCTGATTGTCGTCGGTACTTCCGCCGCAATCGGAGCCGAGATGGCGCCGCCGCGGGCTCTCCGCGAACGCCTGTTCATAGCCAGATTGTCTCCTCCCGAACCAAACCCGGTAGCTGGTGCTGGGGAAGAGGCGCCGAGGGATCCACCGCCGGAGCGCGCCGCCGGCGGATCGGAGCAGCGACGAAGAAGCCATAGCTTTTTTTCTTCTTTGTTTTTCCTTTTTCGGTGGGGGTAGAAAAGGAAAGAGAACCGAGTCGATGAAAGATACGTCCCGGGTCCCGGCCTTCTTCTCCTTGTGTAAAAAGAGAAAAGAAAAAAAAATCGTGTTGGGCCTTGTTTGGAATCCGGCCCGTTCAGCTTTGAGGAACTCACGTTTTTAAGGAATAAGTTCAATTTAGGTCCCTTAACTTGACCGCTAGTTTGATTTTCGTTCTTAAACTGCAATACGTCTCTCAATGGTCAAAATCGGTGCAATATAGATTCCAAGTTTGGAGATTGCACAGTGGTTTCAGCCGGCGTGGCATCTACGTGGCTAAGTTGACTCCGTCTTCATTTAACGTGGCATTAATGTGGCACATGAAGTAATATTTAACATTTTTTTTAAAAAACAAAATACATAGGCCAATATGTTAGTCAAACAATAAAATAAGAAAATAGTGTGACCCACATGTCAATGGACCCACCTCCTTCACTCATCCTCTCTCTTCTCTATCTCCCCTTCTATCTTGCTTTCTTCCCCCTACCTCTTGCTTTTCTCCTCCTCTCTTCTTCTCTATTCCTCCCATCCTTGGCTCCTCTTCCCCTTCCCATACGCGCACAAGGGAGGGAGTGAGGCCCGGCGACAGCGACCGGCCGGGAGAGGTCACGGCGGAGGTTGGAGAGGGTGGAGCAAGAGGGGTCCGCTGTCGGCGTTGGCTTCTCAAGTTGGGCATGCATGTTTGCAAGCACAGATTGGCTTGGTAAAGGAAAAAGGTCCATTGGATGTTCCTCGACTATAAGTTGAGTTTAATTTCCTCAACTGTAAAACTAGGTATGAAGGGTAACAACTTCTAATACGGGTGTAAATCAAGTCCCTCAATTGAATTACCAACGGTTTCGACTAACATGGCGCTTATTGACTTGTATTCGTCCGATGTGGCGGCTTAAGTGGCACTATACCAACAAAATTTAAAAACAAAACCCCTAATAGGATGCACATGTCAGTGGGAATCTGGTAAGGTAAAAAATAAAAACAAATATATTGGGCCCACACATGTCAGTGAGTGGTGGGACCCAAATGTCATTACCCCCTCTCCCCTTCTTCTCTCATGGCCGTGGCCATGGTGATGGTGGCGAGGGGCGATGTTTTACTGCCTAGTGCCTACTACAGAGCTTGAGGTTAAGGCTATTCTGAGTTTCTATGGACTATGGTTGGTATTTTCTGATATTTGGAACAACGCCGGTAATCTTAAGACATCAGGTGGCAGTAAATCATCTAGAATCAAAATCTGGTTGTTTAGTTTGATCAGAATCGGTTGTTTGATTTGGTCAGTATCTGATTAATTTGAAATGGCTTTTTGAATCAGATTTTAAGATAACGCATTGATATATCTACAAGCTGGATAAAGAGAATTCGTCAGCATACCATTGTATACCCGTAAGACATAAATGGCATTTCTGACATGCATACTAGTAGAATGAAGCTGCTGAGGACAATAAAAGAAAATAAATGGAGATTACTTATTAATAGCATGACTACTGGAGGCATCTCATTAATTTGCAAACAACCAAACCATTGCGATTGGGATGAATGTGGAATGAAGCTACTTCTACTTCCTTTAACAGAATAATGTTTAAGACTCCATGATTGCATAGGTAGCCAAACCAGACTAGTCATGTCAGAATAACAATTAACAGAAGGGAGTAATAATAAAGGGTTGCACTGCATTATAAAAAGAAGAACAGAAATGCACCACAAGCATCATCATACAGCAAAAGAACACCTTTCCTGAGCCAACATCTTCAGTTCAATGGTACAAACTGAACTTTTTAACTGCAAACTTGAACATATGATGCTAGCTAGCCACCATAAAATAATTACTAAACAACTAGGACATACACACATCTGGAAATCTTAATCGTGAACGATCAAATCTTGTAGATGCTAGCGGAAGAAGGCCCCCACTCAAGTGCCTATAAATATGCAGACTTTCTGTATGTAGAGTACATTATATTAAATCCAAAACAAAGCCTGATAAATCATTAGCACTGCATATTTTTGAACCATCAGGTGTAAGAAAGATATTGCCTGGTATTCGACAGATGTGAGGTACTACCACTTAAGAAGGTCATTAGCCATTACATGTAACTAGTTGATATCCCACACTTTGCCGGAGTAGTGAAAGAGGCAGCGGCGGGTGGGTGCACGGTGCGGGAGCGATGGAGAGCTCGGGAGAGGCCGGCGGAAAAAGGAAAAATGAGGAGGAGGATGCGGGGATGGATTATATAGGGGCGGAGAGGTCAGGAACGACCGGGAGTGGCCCGATTTCACCGGCCGACGTGGGGAGGTGGAGGTGGAGAGAGAGGCGGGATTCAAAATTCGAATCCCGGCTGTCTCGGGGACGCGGGCGAGCGGGAGAGGGGTTTGAGGGGTGCGGGAGGGGTGGACGCACGCGCGGGCGTGGCCGACGTGGCGCGGGGAAGGCGGGCGCGGGCGGTTGTGAGGCGGCGGCTGCGGACGGCGGGCGGCCGGAGGTTAGGGATGGGCCTGACAGGTGGGCCCCACCTGTCAGCGTCCGAGGGGGAGGGGGGCTCGGGCGAGCGGCTGGGCCGTGGCCTTCGGCCGGCCCAGCAAAGGCGCGGGAGGGGGAGGAAATGGGCCGGCGGCCCATTTGGGGAAAAGGAGGGGGAAAAGGAAGAAAAAGAAAAAGGAGAAGAATTTCCAGGGATTAAATAATGCTTGTGCTCATTTTTAATTGGTTAAAATTATTTCTAGAGCTCTGAAAATTCCACTAAAAATCTTGTTAGCATATTTCGACATGTAGAACTCAAGAAAAATCCCACATGCCAATTTCGATTATTATTTGCATTAATTTATTAGGGTTTCTCTTGCTTTGACACCGGTATTTTCTCTAGGTGATTTATAAATTCAATTTAGGCTTGGAAGAAGAACTTCAGGGTGTGACAAACCTACCCCCCTTAAACGGAATCTCGACCCCGAGATTCGGAAGAGCTGGCGAAGAGGTGCGGATGGGCGGCCTTCAACTCATCTTCCCTTTCCCAGGTTGTTTCTTCCTCTGAATGGTGGCTCCACTGAACCCTGCAGAACCTGGTGACCTTATTTCTAGTCCTTCTTTCACTGGTCTCAAGGATGCGAACTGGCTTCTCCACATAAGTCAGATCTTCTTGGATATCGATGTGCTCCGAGTCGGCTTGTTCTTCGGGTACCCTCAAACACTTCTTTAACTGGGACACGTGGAACACGTCATGGATACCGATCATGTTGGATGGAAGTTCTAGCTGATAAGCAACTTCTCCTCTTCGTTCCAAGATTTTGTATGGTCCTACGAAGCGTGGTGCCAACTTGCCTTTCGATTGGAAACGGTGTACTCCCCGGAGCGGAGTAACACGAAGGTACACGTAATCCCCTGCTTCAAAAGTGAGCTCTCTTCGGCGGTTTTCTGTGTAGCTTTTCTATCGAGACTGTGCAATTCTCAGCCTTTCTCTGACGGTTCTGACTTTCTCCTCTGCTTCAGTTAGCACTTCTGTTCCGAACAGTTGACGTTCGCCGGTTTGATCCCAGAAGAGAGGTGTGCGGCACTTCCGGCCATACAACGCTTCGAACGGTGCCATTTGCAAACTAGCCTGGTAACTGTTGTTGTAGGAGAACTCCACATACGGCAAGTTTTTGTCCCATGCTCCACCAAAATCAAGCGCACAAGCCTTTAACATATCCTCCAATATTTGATTGACCCGCTCGGTCTGACCATCGGTCTGCGGATGGTAGGTTGTGCTGAAGTTCAGCCGGGTTCCCAATTCCTCTTGCAATTTCTGCCAGAAATTTGAAGTGAATTGGCTCCCTCGATCAGATCTATCTTTTTGGGTACTCCATGCAGACACATGATTCTCGAGAGATAGAGCTCTGCCAACCTTTTGCCCGTATAAGTGGTATGCACTGGAATGAAATGAGCAACTTTGGTAAGTCGATCCACGACTACCCAGATTGAATTGTGGCCAGATGATGTCCTGGGCAGACCTGTTATGAAATCCATTCCAATTTCTTCCCATTTCCATTCCGGGATCTGAAGAGGTTGTAACAATCCTACGAGCCTCTGATGTTCTGCCTTAACTAGCTGACAAACATCGCAGAGCGCGACGAATTCAGCTATTTCCCTCCTCATGCTGGCTCACTAAAATTTTTCTTTGAGATCTTGATACATCTTGGTACTACCCGGATGAATGGAGTATTGAGTCTGATGAGCCTCAGTGAGTATAAGATCTTTTAGCTCTTTGTCATCAGGCACGCACAATCTTTCTCCCATCCAGATTGTCACATCCTGATTTTTGTTTCAGGATTTATAAATTATTTAATAAATTATTATTAGAAGTTATATTAAATGTTCATTAATTTACAAGTGAAGTTAAATGTGGGAAATAAAATTTCCTAAATATAAAGCATGGATGGATTTAATTTTTATTAAATTCTCCATGGTTAATTATACTCTCTGGAATATTCTCGGATTTTTCGGAGCTCAATTCCTAATTTTAATCATACAAAGAGCATTTCAGTAATTACCTACATATTAAATTAATCATTAAATGGTCTAATTATAATTTGTTTAAGTACTTTGAGTGTCCAAGTATTTTCAGGATTTTTCTTGAAATTATTTGAGCATTGGAAGTATTTTTAACAATTCAAAGATCATTTAAGTGATTATTTTAATTGGAAAAGTAATAAAATTCTCCTCCCTTGTCTTAGGCTGAATCGGCCCATTCCTTTCCTTCCTCTCTCTTCCGCCGGCCCAACCCGAGCCTGCATCCTCTCTTCTTCTCTCAGCCAAAGTCTGGTTTTGCTCCCTCTTCTAATCAGGCTGAGAAAAGAAAAGCCCGGCAAGAAGTCTACTTTCTCTCCCTGAGCTACTGTTCATCTTCCAGCTTGGACAGAGCCAGAGCCAGAGCCGAGCCGTGCCGTGCCTGTTGCCGCCGATCCCCTTCCAAAATCCAACCTCTCCGTTGCTCTTATTTCCGAATTGGTTGCGGGAATGGAATCCTCTCAATCTCCTCTTCCTTGTCCCCAAGAAATCCCCAAAAGTTTATATGGAAATCCTTTCCAATTTCGCGGTTCAACCTTTTCTTTTTCCGGCGAAGATCTAAACTTTCCCGAGTTTTTCCCGTCGTTGTGGGCTCGATCCCGGCCTCCCATGCTATATAAAGGACCCCCTAGTCGTCCTCTACTCATCCCCTCAAGTCCCGTCTTCCGCCGTCGCCGGAAACGCTCTCCCCACGCTCTCCCTCTCTCTCCACCTCCGGCCGCCGCTCCAGCCGCCATTCGCCGTCGCCCCGGAAGTCGGCGGTCAGCGCCGCCACCTCCCTCGGCTTCGCAATGAAGAGCTCTACCCCGGCCACCCGTTCTTTTGCGCCGAACCCCGCCGGAAGTCGCCGTCACCGTGAAGGCCGAACCGTTGCCATGTTTTAATCTCCGGCGAAGCTTTGCCGTCGACTCCGTGGTCGCCGGACCTCGCCGTATCCACTGTCGGCATCGCAACAGTGAGGAGAAACCCGGCAGCCACCTCCGCGAAGACGCAAGCCATCGGAGCACCGTCGTCACCGTGAAGCCGATCTGTTCCATCTTCAGTCGCGCCGTTCGTCGTCGTCCGTCGTCGCCCTCGGTTGCCGTCGACTCCATTGGGTTCGCAGGAGCAAGGTGAAGCCCGGCCATCGGTTTTTCTTCGCCGAAAATCGCTGAAACGTCGCCGCCATCGCTGACCCGACCCTGTCGTCGCCTCTACCTCGCTGCCGGCCGTCTGCCGTCATCTTCCATCGTCGCGCCACCCCTCAGTGAGCTTTCCTCTCTCCGATGTCGTTCACCGGTGTAGTTTATCCATAGGGTCTTGATCCAATCTAATCTAATTTGGCCTTAGTGTCGTCATCATCTTCATGTGTTGCCGCCGGAAATCGCCGTCGCCTTCTCTACCTCCCGGTGCCCTCCGTTTGCATTATTGTGCCGTGGTTCGCCGGCAACCGCCGCTCCTATGCCGTTCACCTGTGAGGTTTTCCCTAGGGCCTTAATCCGATCTGACCTAATCCGCTGTCTGTCTAGCGTAGTAGTCGTCTCCGTATGTTGCCGCCGGGTAGCCATCGTCATCTCTCTCTCTCCGATCATTTTGGTTCGGTGAGACTTCTATCCGTGTTCCCTCGGTTTAGTTTTTAATCTCTCGTTTTTGTCGTCGAGTAGCCGCCGCCGTGCCACGCTTAGCTGCTGCCCTAGCGTCGCCGCTGCGCTAGCCGCCTAGCCGTCGCTGTGCCGTAATCCTAACCCTAGCCGCGTGTCTCCGCCAAGTCGCCGCTGCCTAGCCGAGTCAAGTCGCCCTAGTGCCGCCGTGTCGCAGCTATGTGCCGCTTTAACCCAGCCGCCGCTTTAGCCGTTGCTCGGTAGCCAAGTTGTCTAGCCGTAGGTGCATCCTTAAATTCCTACCGGCCTATCGTTTGACATACCGGGGCTTTATCGTGAGTCGTGTCTAGCTCACCGATTTAGTCACAGCCGTTGTTGAGTCGTTCACTCGTTCGTTCGAATGAGGTGTTCCCCGTGCTTCGTTCGTTCGTCCGTGTTGAGCTGTTCAGAGCCGCCGGTTCCGTTTGCCGGTTTCGGTTAATCATTTGGGTGATCCCGTGTCACGTAGAATTGACTCGTTGAGTCGGTATCTCGTGAGGCCCGCTTGCCAGATCAATCTAAGCCATCCAATCTTGGTCGACTCGGTCAAGATTAATCTCAGCCATATAAATCCATTCGCTCTTTTCAGTGGCATATTATTTCTTTTTAATATATGTCATCTACCAAATATAATCTAATCTATTTCGGAGGTTGCTTTAATCTTTTATCTCAGTTATAAATCATTTGTAAATTATTTAATTAATTTGGAATAGTCTTTTCTTTAATAGGTTTAATTGGGATTAAATCTTCGGAAATTCATAACTAAATCATCGTAACTCGGTTTTGACTGGTTCAAGTTGCTAAATTCATCTAAAATCGAGATCTACATGTTAAAAATATCCACATGTACTGTTTATGCTTGTTTTTTTACTGTTTATTTAGTTTTTATTAGTCTTTTTCTTCGTTTTGCGTGTTAGCTTGTCGTTTCCGTCGTTGCGAAGGTTCGTGAGTGCGTCGGGAGTGTTCAAGAAGATTAATTGAAGACCGAATATTGCAAGGCAAGTCACAAAGATCCTAAACACAATCCTTTGAGCATGTTGATCCTATATTTAAATTCTCTATTTATTTCAACTGTGCATTTATTTTCGAATGTCACTGGGTGGTGTGAATCTATTCCTTTGTTATGGCCTGTTTGCATTGATTACTCTATTCCTTGATACCTTGGGATATTATAATTTGACTAGTTGAGCTTTATATATATTGGTTCAACTAAATGTTAGATATAATTGCTTAGCCATGCTTAGAAACATTAGCTCACTAATGGGATGAATCATATATACTACATTATTATTTATGGTTATATTTAATGGTAGCTCACGATGGTTAATCGTGTTATGATAATTAATTGGTAATTAAAATATGATTAATGGTGGGTTGTGAGCACATGGTTTTGAAGGTCGTGCTCATGGCAATTAAGGACCGGTTCGCGAGCTATTGTTGTGAAACATTAACCGTGCCAACCACAAGCCAGCGTGGGCAACGGCTTTACCTTTTGTATAACATGGTTCATTGCGGAGCACCAGACTAAGAAGTGGCGGAGATAAGCCCACGGGGGTCGCTGGGGAGTCCATGCCTTGTTTCATAAGGGGGTGATTATGATCCAGGAATGGTGCACTGTGGTGAGTTATGTTGTGCAGAGGGTATTGTCACAGCCTCTATTCGGGTACTTTCCAGTATCGCGACGCATGGTAGACATGATGTTGAGGCTGTGTCTTGTGGGTACAGTGGTACACCTCTGGCCAGAGTAAAAATATTCGAATAGCTGTGCCCGCGGTTATGGGCGGGTTGAGCAATGTTTTTCGTGATTAGTCTCACACCTCTCACAATAATTATTGATGCTATAACTGGTAATAATTTGTTTAGCTCCTGGTTTGGAGTTAGATCTGTACAGCCGGGTATGGTTGTTCAGGATAGTTGGGCCTGTGCAGCATGGGTGTGCTATTCAGTGTTGATTAAAATTTCTGATTAATTACTCGACTGTTTTACTTCTCTTAAATGTTTTGCTAAATGCTGCTTTTGCAAATGAGCCTATATTATGCCATCCTTTGGTATCCTTGTGCACTTGCATATTTGCTGTGTGGCTTGTTGAGTATGTCATATGCTCACTCTTGCAATAATCAATCAACCTCAGTTGAAGAAAAAGGATCCAGAAGGAGAAGACGTTTGGCTTATACCCCAGTTGAGCTGCATGTGGGAGTGGAGCTGAAGCCATCGCTAGACCGTTATTCCGCTGCTGTTTTCTTTTCTTTTGTAAGTGTGTAACGTTATTATTATGATGGATTTGTATATTAAATTGTCAGTTTGTGTTCCTCGGCTGATTCCTGGACGAGGATTTTATGCACAAATAAGTTCGGAAATTACTAGTGAATTTCCGGGCGTGACACAGATTGTGCCATGTTCATCCTCAAGGAAGTCTCGGGCTTTTCCGACCCTCGTATTCTTTTTCAGTTCAGCTATCTCAGGATCATTTACTTGGGCTGCTCTGACTTGATCCACGAGCGTAGGTCGTGCCTCTAGGGCGGCCACGTACCCGTGTTCAACAAGTTCCAAGTTGAAGTGTTCAAGCTCTTGCTGCAATTCCTTACACATGCCCTCGGTGCACAAAGCATTGCAGTAGCTTGTCCTGCTTAAAGCATCTGCCACCACATTGGCTTTGCCCGGATGGTAGTGAATGCTCATGTCATAATCTTTGATTAGCTCCAACCATCTTCGCTGTCGGAGATTTAGATCAGGTTGGGTGAAGATATATTTCAGACTCTTGTGATCCGTATAAACTTCGCAGCGGTTGCCAATCAGATAGCGCCTCCATATTTTCAAATCATGAACCACTGCTGCCAATTCCAGGTCATGTGTTGGATAGTTCCCTTCATGTGGACACAACTGCCACGAGGCATAAACGACCACTCTGCCCTCTTGCATTAGAACACATCCAGGCCCGTGGCGGGACGTGTTGCAGTAGACTTGGAAGTCCTTTGTTTGGTCGGGCAAAATCAGAACTGGAGCAGACACTAATCTCTCCTTGAGTTCCTCAAAACTCTTGTCGCACTCGGCCGTCCATTTAAATTTCTCGTCTTTCTTAAGCAACTGAGTCATAGGTCTGGCAATCCTGGAGAAATTTTCAATGAACCGACAGTAATAACCCGCAAGTCCAAGAAAACTCCGAATCTGTGACACGGTCTTAGGTGGGGTCCATTTGGTAACTGACTCCACATTCAATGGATTGACTGCCACGCCCTGAGCTGTAATGACGTGACCCAGAAATTTGACTTCCGACAACTAGAAGTCACACTTGCTGAACTTGGCATATAACTGGTGCTCCTTCAACTTCTCATGTTCTTCTTCAGACTTTGAATAGATAAGTATGTCGTCGATGAATACCACAACAAACTTATCCAGAAATTCCATGAACACTTTGTTCATCAGGTTCATGAAGAATGCAGGTGCATTGGTAAGTCCAAAAGACATAACCGTGCACTCATACAACCCATACCGAGTGGTGAAGGCTGTCTTGGGAATATTCTCTTCCTGAATCCTCAACTGGTGGTAGCCTGATCGCAGGTCTATTTTGGAAAACACCTTGGCTCCTTTCAGCTGATCGAACAGATCATCAATCCGCGGCAACAGGTATTTGTTCTTGATGGTGACCTCATTGAGTGCGCGATAATCGACACACATCCTCTTCGTCTTGTCCTTCTCCTCCACAAAAATGACCGGAGCACCCCAAGGTGAAGTACTCGGTCGAATGTACCCTTTCTGCAGCTGCTCATCAACCTGCTTCTTGACCTCTGCTAGCTCATTGGCTGCCATTCTGTACGGTCTCTTTTAAATTGGAGCAGTTCTCGGTGTCAAATCAATCCGGAATTCAATCTCCCTCTTGGGTGGCATAGTAGTGAGGTCCTCGGGGAACACTTCGGGATACTCGCAGACTATGGGGATATCTTCCAATTTCCTCGAACTCTTCTCCTCGGTGACCGCTGGAATTTCCACCTCAATCTGATTCAAGGAGGCCCCCTGCTTTGGTGAGACTGGTGATTTGTACACTAATGTTTCTCCCTTCTCGCTGGTCAAGGTGACTGTGCGATTCGCACAATCAATGACACCCTTGAACTTGGTCAACCAATCCATCCCAAGAATGACATCTAGGTCTTTGGATTCGAGAAGAATGAGGTTGGCTAGAAATGGTGATCTTTGGATTTCTATTCTTATAGAAGGGCTGAATTGAACCGAAGTGGAGCTATTCCCTGGGGTATGAACCCGCATTGGTGTACTAAGTTCTTCTCTTATTAACCCATGTATCCCAACAAACTTCTTTGAAATGAACGAATGTGTTGCACCAGAATCGAAAAGTACTGTTGCAGGGATTGAGTTAACAGGAAACGTACCCAGTACGACCTCTGGTGCAGAATCAAAAAGTACTGTTGCGTTGTTGACACGAGCCTGGACAAACCTTGGCCCGGCACGCCTTGGCTTCGGGCATTTGTCAGCAAAGTGGCCATGCTCACCACAGTTGAAGCAGGACCCTGGCTTTGTTCCAGTCTCCTTCTTGGCTTGGGCTGATGGAGCTGACTATGCTGGTGCCATTGGTGGGCGCGGAGCTGCACTGCGGTTGGGCTGACCTCCCTGGTGGTTCTGGCTGCCATTGGCTCCCTGGTGGAAGCTGCTTGAGTTGAAAGGGCGATGCTGGCGGACGATCATGGTGGTAGGTCCACCCTGCTGTCCAGGAAAGAAGCGTGGTCGCTGGTGGCTTCCTTGGTTGGACCGGAACTGCGCTGCCTTTCTCTTCCTGTCCATTTTGTTGCGCTGATCCTCCTGATGGATTGCCTTGTCAACCAGCTTCTCAAAGTCGGCGTAGTCTCCAGAGATCAACTGGTTGGTCAGCTCGTCATCCAGGCCTGCTAGGAACTTCTCCTGCTTCTCTGCGTCAGTGCGGACATCCTCCGGTGCATATCGCGCTAGACGATTGAACTCATAGAGATACTCAGTCACTGTCCTGTTGCCCTGGTGGAGTGCCCGGAATTCCCTCTTCTTTTGTACCACCACCCCGTCAGGCACCTGCGCCTTCCTGAAGCTGCGACAGAACTCCGCCCAAGTGACTTCTGTGCCTAGCGAACGGGTAGCCATGTGGTTGTCCCACCAAGCTGACGTGGGACCCTGGAGCTGGTGTGTGGCGAAGGCAACCTTCTCCTGATCATTGCACTGCAGGAGATTGAGCTTCTTCTCTATGGCATGGAGCTAGTCATTCGCCTCCATGGGGTTGGTGGTGCTAGAGAAGGTGGGTAGCCTGACACGTAGAAACTCCGGCAGCTTGAACTGGGGGAGAGGGGGACCAAACTGCTACTGCTGCTGCTGCTCGGTTTGCTGCTGCATCCTCTGGTGCATCTGCTGGTGCTGCTGCTGCATCATGGCTGCCATCATCTGAGTCTGATGGGTCATCACTTGTGCGAGCGTCGGGTTCTCGGGGAGCAGTGGCGGACCGTTGCCAGAGGCGCTGTTGGGGTGTCCACCATCGGTGCGTTCTTCGCTGTTGCTGTCCTCACCTGCTGCACGGCTGCCATTCCTGGTGTTGACCATCTGAAGGGAGAGCAGACGGAGGGGGAGAAAACAAGAAAAACAGATGCTCAGGAACTAAGCTTTATTATATAGGAATTTAAACTGCAATTGTTCTGATCTGAATTAAAACACTTAAAACGGCAAGCAAATCCTTATTAAGACAGTCGTATCATAGGCACATGATATCGACCGTCGACTGACCCACAAGCGAACAAACCTAGACACACAAACTAACAGGCAATTACTAAGCAGTCGATAAACTAAGGGAAAACGAGCCTAATGCTCGGAACGGCTCCTGCGGTCGGTGGAGTCGAATGCGTCCTCCTGCTCGTCGCCAGGTTCCTCTGAGCGGCTCCTGGAGTCTGGCAGATACGTCTCACCGCTGCCCGGCTCTGAGCCACTGGAACTGCTACTGCTGCGGTCGTGGCTGCCACTGGCTAGACCCCTGGCGGCTGACGCTGGAGCGAAGGAGAGAGCAGACGCGGGAGCTGACACTAGAACAGGAGCTGGGGCTGGAGTTGGAGCTGCGGGCGCTACAGGAACTGCAGGAGGAGCTGCGGGAGGAGCTGCAGGAGGAGGTGGGTTCCTGGGCGCAAGCTGAATGCGCACGGGAGCAGTCGTAGACTTGCGGGGCGTGGTGCGGATCCGAACTCCTCCTAGCGCAGAGAGACCCTTCAACTAAGCGTTCTCCTTCTTCAGGCGCGCTATCTCATCCTTTAAAGCTATGATCCTCACGAGCTTCCTGTCATTCAAGGCCTTGGATGCCTTGTGCAGATCCGAGTGCATCCTGTCCATTCCCCTCATCACGGCGCACATGTGGCCGAAGGTGGTGTCGTTCTCGCCGGCTGTCGGGCGGAAGGTGTTGACATCGTCACCACTTGCTCGACGAGGGTGGAAATGGTATGCCGTGTTGCAGAAGATGTAGTTGTGGCGCTCACGAAGTCTGGCCATCATCAGATATGCTGCCTCCTAGCAGGCATGATCTGCAGTGCCCCCAGATGCCTCAACCACCATATTAGCGAGGCAGGTGCCCACATAGCCATGAACCTCCAGACGAACACGGTGGGGAAGCTCGCCATTGAGCGGTGGAACGGTCGAGTACTCCGGCGCGTTGGGGTAGCCCACCACTAGGGTCATGCGAGCCAACTCTGCCACAAAATCATCCATGCCTTCTCCGCGGTGGTTGGGTGGGTGATCGGCCATCTAGAGAAGACAAAGGGGTAGGATCAATGCATGCTCAAATCCAATTTAAATAAAGCAGTAAAAGACTCAATGAAAGTGAACTAAAGAGAGCATAATTTTGTGTATAGACCATTTTTGCATGAGGGCGAATAAATAAGACGAACTTACATAGCGATAAAATAATGAGAAATTAGATACACACTACTAATAATAAGAGCATAAATACCTTGCAACCCATATTCCTGAGTTAGGACCTAATGCATTCTTCCCATCAAATCCCGACTGACTGTCGAATAAATCTCAAATAATTTTACTAAAACCCCAGACTGACTTGATTTGACAAATCTCACTTAAACGAGCGACCAAAATTTTTCCCTTGCACCACAAGAACAGATCCCAATTTTCCCGAAACAAATCCAATTGCAAAGAACATATGCAATGAAAAGGATTCAGAGGGCTCTGAGGTTTTTCCATTTGGCTTGTCCTACGGTCAAGGTCGGCTCTGATACCAACTTGTCACGCCCAGAAATTCCCGAATAGAATTCCAAACAGAATGTGCATTAAAATCCCCGTCCAGGACCGGCCGGTGTACACAAACGACAAATTTGACATACAGATCCACGTCTTACAAACATTATAAAAGTCTTACATAAATGCAGCGGAAAAACAAAAGATAACCGGAACTAAGCCTTGACTTTAACTGCAGCGGGAACACCACTCCATAGGCATCCTCGACGCCACGGACGAAGGCTACTCCTTGGAAAAGCCACCATCTGACGCATACTCAAACTCTGGGGTTTTGGGGAAAATAAAGCAAGACTGAGTACTACCCACTGTACTCAGCAAGTCATATCGGAACAGGGGGTATGATGCAGGATATTACGAAAGGATAGCTAGAGAGGTTCTTTTGCATAAAGCGAACATTTATAAACAGTAGTTGAAAACAGTAAAACAGTTGTAATAATTAATCAATATTAACCATCCACTGTTCAACGCTACACCACGTTGCAACAGGCCCAACCAACCACCTGAACTAATCAGTTCCATCAGACTAAACTAGGGTAAGACTAATCACGGTGAATCTGGTTGACCACCCATAACCGCGGGCACGGCTATTCGAATAGTTTTACTCTGATAAGAGGTGTACAACTTTACCCACAAGACACAGCCCCACGACATGTTTCCGTGCGCCGACATGCCACCACGACATACCGGAAAGAGGTCGTGACAAGACTCTTCGCATAACCCCCTCTAGCCAAGCACACCACACCTCAGGTTTCACCCCTGTCCCTAGCAGGCAACGGGCAGTCCCCTCTCGTGCCTAGGTGAATCCGGAAGCGACAGAGGCCGTCGCAGGGCCCGCCCCGCTCCATCACGCCCACCCTTGCCTGGATGCGTTAACTAGAGGAAAGCTACACTACAAGCCCAACCGTTGCCCACGTTGGCTTGTGGTAAGTACGATAAGTTCTTCCAGGGCATCCCGCGAACCGGTCCTTAAATGCCATGGGCGCGACCAACAAAACCATGCACCCACAGCCCACCATTTAACATATCTTAATTAACCAACACCGGAGCGATGGCATTAACCAACGTCTTACTAGAATCCGATATCTAAGCATTAATGTGATTTCCCCCATTGTGTGCTAGTTGAACTAAGCATGGCTAAGCAATCCCTAGTCCAATCTCTAGTCATGTTTATAACACAAGCTAACAAAGGAGCATGGTACAAAAATAGCATGGCTGTAACAGTAGGTAAACACCCCATAGTATCATTGTAAAACAATGCATGATTTGAAGGAAAACAATAGAACATTTGCAATATAGGATCAACATGTTCAAGTGACAAGCATGACTTGCCTTGCTCTGCTGCTGGAGGAACCTCGGCGACTATCTCAAAGTACACCAGAGCGTTGGGAGAGCCGGAATCTAAGCGACAAACAAAACAAACAATACAAACATGCTATAAGACTACTGAAACAGAGAACAAAACCATTTTTAATGGATTTTACACATTTTGCTTGATTTACTGAGACTTGAATGGGCTTAAACGGAGCTCGGATGAATTAGATATGAATTTTAGAAGATTCAATGTGCTTTTACTATGAACAGAAAAATCCTTATTTGATTTATTGCGCAATAAATAACCCTGGTAGAGAGAGAGGCGGCGCCGACATGCGGGCCCCACATGGCAGTGACTCGGGTAGGGCGGTCCACGGTGGACCGGGTCCACAGACCGGGAAGGAGCGGCGCACCACGTGGTGCACACGTGGCGCCGACGCGGCGCACACGCAGCGGCCACGTGGCAGCCACGCGGGCAGCCGAACCGACGGCACCGATCTACCCTCGGCCGGCGCGCGCAGGCGGCTCAAGCCGACCCGGGGCTATGGCACGGCGGCGGCGCGGCACCGGCGGCGACCGGCGGACAGCGGCGGCGATTCGGCAGACGGCGGCGGCGCGACGACGTCTAAGCGGCGGTGCTACCAGGGAAAAGAGAGGAGGAAGAAGGAAGGGGAAGGAGGGGCGTCCTCACCGAAGGGGTCCGACCGGCGTGGAGGGAAACGACGGCGACCGGCGACGAGGAACAACGGAGGGAGGTCGACAAGCGGCGGACGGGGTCCGGGACGACCTAAGGAACGAAATGGAGAGGATTAGAGAGGGAGAGAGAGACCATAGAGGGCGGAAACGCCGGCCGAAGGCGGCGGCCATGGCGTTTCTTACCGGCACACGACAGGGATGGGGCTCCGGCGGCGAACCTCGACGGAGGAGGGGTGGACGAGGTGGACCTCGGCCGCGCGAACCCAACGGCGGCGGCGGCCCTAGCGGCGGCTAGAGGCGGCCGGAGTAGTGAAAGAGGCGGCGGCGGGTGGGTGTACGGTGCAGGAGCGATGGAGAGCTCGGGAGAGGCTGGCGGAAAAAGGAAAAATGAGGAGGAGGATGCGGGGATGGATTATATAGGGGCGGAGAGGTCGGGAACGACCGGGAGTGGCCCGATTTCGCCGGCCGACGTGGGGAGGTGGAGGTGGAGAGAGAGGCGGGATTCAAAATTCGAATCCCGGCCGTCTCGGGGGCGCGGGCGAGCGGGAGAGGGGTTTGAGGGGTGCGGGAGGGGCGGACGCACGTGCGGTCTTGGCCGACGTGGCGCGGGGAAGGCGGGCGCGGGCGGTTGTGAGGCGGCGGCTGCGGACGGCGGGCGGCCGGAGGTTAGGGATGGGCCTGACAGGTGGGCCCCACCTGTCAGCGTCCGAGGGGGAGGGGGGCTCGGGCGAGCGGCTGGACCGTGGCCTTCGGCCGGCCCAGCAAAGGCGCGGGAGGGGGAGGAAATGGGCCGGCGGCCCATTTGGGGAAAAGGAGGGGGAAAAGGAAGAAAAAGAAAAAGGAGAAGAATTTCCAGGGATTAAATAATGCTTGTGCTTATTTTTAATTGGTTAAAATTATTTCTAAAGCTCTGAAAATTCCACTAAAAATCTTGTTAGCATATTTCGACATGTAGAACTCAAGAAAAATCCCACATGCCAATTCCGATTTTTATTTGCATTAATTTATTAGGGTTTCTCTTGCTTTGACACCGGTATTTTCTCTAGGTGATTTATAAATTCAATTTAGGCTTGAGAGAAGAACTTCAGGGTGTGACATCCTCCCACCGCTGGCCTCATCCTCCACACTGACGCCAAAGGTTTGTGTCCTCCTCCCCTCTTATTCTCCCTCCTTTCATCCCTCTATCCCTATGATCTCAACATCAGTAGTTATCTGTAGGGCAGCAGGTGGCTGAAGTTCTCCATGGTGAACAACAGCAACGAGTGGTCTTAGAATTTCCAAATCCATGTGATGAATTTTGTAAATATTGGTTATGTGATGTGTTTATTCAATGATTTGTTTTCTTGGGTATCTGTTTCTTCATTATCCAATCATCGGCTTGATTTATATGATGAAATTGTACTCCCTTTCTCTCTCGCTTTTCGATTTATTTTTGGTGGATTTGGAGCATCGGTTCGAATTGAGCCAAGTCCGTTTTTTGTTTTTCAAATCGTACAACCTATAGGTGCCGGATAACAACCAGCACCGATGAGGCCCCTCATCTGTACCGCCTAACTGAGGAACATATAGAGTATAGAGTATCATTGTTTCATATATAATAATAAACCACTGTGAGTAGAATTTTTATCCTGCGAGAAACTCAAATATTTATAAAAAATATCTTTTATCACTGCATATGTCACGTTTAGTAATAATGTAACTGTTGATGATCGTTCTCTGAAAAAATAAAGAATTTTGCTGATAGTTTGACAAATATTGGGTTGCACTGAAAATTAATCTTGGCCGTGTCTGTTCTTCACAGCCCATCAACTATCATCCACATTTCCTCTCAATGCACCGAACTACCTAATTAAATTAAGTAAGTATAGATAACAAAGCACATCATTGCTTACAAATCGACAATACATTATTAATTAATCCCAACCGAATATAAAAAAGGGAGCCAAAATAGAAGACGATATAAAATGAGTGATTACACTCGTGTACATGGTACACTTAGGGCTAACTACGGATACACCTCCAGAACATCTAATACACTACAAGCACGCAGCAAACGTACATAAATACTTATACATACATTTCTGCAATACTTATTGGATCTGCTAAATTAATTACATTTACTTGGATGCCTGCAGCCGGAGCTCCGGCTACAGTACTTAGATGGACTGCACGGCCTTGGCCATGCCGAAGGCGGCGGCGGAGGCGAGAGCGCCGATAACAGCGGTCTGGAAGGCGCTGATGAAGGGCCGGTTGCCAGTAAACCGGCCCTTGACATAGCCGAAGAAGAGAAGTGCGGCGAGCGTGACGACGACCGAGGTGGCCATGGCTCGGTCGGCCGTCGGCACAAACATGTAGGGTAGGAGTGGCACCAGCCCACCCACCACATAAGCCAGCGCGATCGTTCCCGCGCTCATCAGCGCCCTCCTTGGTTCCGGCTTCTCCAGTCCCAACTCAAACCTATAATATGTGTCCCCGATAAGTTATTATATATTTCTCCAAGTATTTAACACACGACACCCACACTGATCATGAGATGTAAATCATTTCTATTGTCATAAGAAATATGAAATTCCATAATAATGAAGTTAATTTAAATTTAATTCGATTTAATTAGTTTTTTCCCCTTACTTCATCATGAATTCGAGCCAGGCCTTGGGGTTGCTGCGGAGGGAGTTAACAACGGGCCCATACTCCTCTGGGCCCAGCCCATACTGCGACAGTATGTCCGCGATCTCCGCGGCCTCTGCCAAGTGGGGCCAAACCAATCTCAGCCGTCGAACCACCACCGTGGTAATAATAAACTCAGATGTAGTAAAAAAAAACTCCGAGAGAAATTAATTACTGTTACCGACTTAATTAATTACCTGTGTCCGGCACGGTGTCGATCTCCTCCTGCTCCCTCTGCAGCTCGCGGTGGTAGTGGTCGGCGTCGCTCTTCGCCGCCAGATACCTATAATTAAAATCAAAATAATCCAATAACAATCAAAATTAACTTTAATTCCAAGAGAGAAAAATGCAGCGAAAAAACATGGTAAAAAAGGGTAATTAATTAATTAATTTGGCTGTGAAAACGCATGCATTCATATGCTTGCCATTTTGCCAAGCAAAATAGTTGAGAAATCAAAGAAAAAACAGAAAGAGATTTGCAGAGGAAGAAGAAGAGGAGGAAAGTTTTATTTTGTTTTATTTTTATTTATTTTTGGTTTTGGGCTTACCCTCCGAGGCCCATGGAGATGGCGCCGGCGGCGACCTCGGCGAGGCCGGCGGTGAGGACGAGGGCGGAGGGGGCGTTGGCGCCGGACAGGCCGGCGGCGAGGGCGAACGGCACGGTGAGGCCGTCGGAGACGCCGATGATGATGTCGCGGACCACCTCGCCGGCGGTGAAGTGCTTCTCGGTGTGCTCGTCCAGCAGCAGCCGCTGCTTCTCCTCGTCCTGCACGAACTCCTTCACCATCTTCGATCTTCTGCTGCTGCTACTGCTTAGCTAATAAGCTAGCTCGTGGATGATTAAATCGCCTAGCTATATATAGCTAATGATCTAATCTAAGCTTGGTTGATTAGATTTTCTCGTGCTTAGTTTAGCACTTTAGCTTAGCTTTCTGTGATCGATGTGTGAGCGAAATGGGAAGGGTTGGGGAGGGGATTTATAGGGGTTAGAGCATTGGTGAAATGACCAATTTGGGCTTGGATGGTTGCCAAGAAGGGATTTATGGCTGTTTGGTCATACAAGGTCTTTTGAACTCGAATTAATGTGTTTTTCTTTTCACGACATTAATTAATTGATACCTCAATGGTAGTGGAGCAAAATTTGTTAATTGTGCCATAGTGGCATGTTTAGTTTAGGTGGTAATATTTGCTTTCCTATCTTAAAAATGCACATCGTCTATTTTTCATGTATATGACTTTTTAATTTGGAGGTTAAAAGTGAAGAACGTTAACCTAAAGTGGTTTACCTGTGAAATACCTTTATAGATTAAGGACTCTTGATTCCAATTACGAAACATGGCATGATATGCAACAGCTGTTGATTGCTTTAAGCTACTGTGGTAGTGTTTAAAACTGATGAAGATGAAGATTAAGTTGGCGCACGTAAAATGAGAAAGCTATTAGTATATTTAATTAAGTTTTAATTACTACAAACTTAACAAATTAAATGGATATATTTGATATTTTAAAACAACTTCTATAGTGGATGGATATGACAGGTATCAATTATTATTCACAGTTCGATTTCTGCTATGATACTGCCATTCACATAGGTGCCTAACTAAGCTAAATGTATAACGTACGAAATCTAACATAACTGAGTACTTACTAGCTAAGACACAGTAAGGCTGGCCAAATTTACTGCATAAAGGCTATCAATGTAATATATATCCGATAAGCCTAATGCTCGTTGCACGAACGGGTTTCAACCGCTCTGAAAAGTATAATGGGTGAACACACACGTGTGTGTTCAACACGTGAATGGATTCCGACCGCTTGTCGTGATTCCTGGATCTTAGAGGGGTGACGGGGTAGTGACTGACTGGTAATGGGTGATAGTTGATAACGGTGGCACCTACAGCGGCGGGTTGGGAGAGAACGGTTGGTGGGATCCACCGCATGGAAAAGGGTGTCAGCTAACAAAATCGTATGGGGTAATTAAAAGCACCAATAAGAGTTCCCTAGACTACTCCCAAAGCGCAAAATTACAGAATTTTAGGTTAAAGAAAATCTTTCCATCAAATCCCCAAACCCTGTACCCACAAATTGGAAGATGACCCTAGCTCTCAATCCGCCGCTTGGACCTTCTTCCTTCACGGAGCGTGTGCCGAGTGGAGGTGGAGTCGTGTGCGTATGGAGAGAGGATAATATATCCCCGTCATCGATGACCGATTCATTTTGGCACGGCCCGATGTTTAATTGTTCTGGGAAGTCAAATTATAAGCTATATGTTAGAGGCTAACATATTTTCATGTCTTTAAATCCCATTAAAGATTTTGAAAACAAGATTTAAGGGATTGAATTTCAACTGTCTCCCGGTGGTGCCTAAACTGCTATAAATGGGCGGTTTAATTAGCTCTATCTATCCTTATGCATGCCTAGTTGAAAACACTGCTCGTTGATCCTCTCTACAAATTGGATCAAAACAGCACATTATACTCCATCCATCCTGAAATATAAGAGATTTTGAACAGATGAGATATTCTCTAGTATAATGAATATGGATAAGGAGTCCTGTATAGATCTATAGTACTTGGAAATATCTCATCTGTTCAAAATCCCTAGTGTCGCAAGTGTGATGGGAGTGATCGGATCCATATCGATCGGCCGTACGTGCCCATCCAACCGACGCGTAGGGGGAGACGTATACGCGTACACGACAAAACGCCTCGCGCGCGGCGGCCATCATCCCGGGCGGGCTCCCGGGGCGGCGTGCACACGCGCGTACGCGGGCGCGCGGCACGTCGTCCCGTGGTCGTGTGGCCGCCACGAGCAGCGCGCGAAAAGGACGACGAGCTAGGGACCGAGACATGCATGGGCAGCCGCAGGCGGCGCGTGCGGCGCACTAGCGCTAGCTCGCTGGCTGATCCAAGAAAGGATAAGCCAACGACCACCAGATAAAGCTGCAGCTGCACACACACCAGCTTTCGGTTGGGAAATTAACCGGTCCAACATAAGTGCTTAACCCGATCGAATTTTAACCTACTTGTCTAGATTCAAATTTAGAAGTGGGATTTTTTGAACGGAGGGAGTACCTACGATGGGACCGAATCGATCCCAACTGATCCCGTTTCAAGCTTCAACTTGTGGAGTGATTTTATCATCCGAGGACGAAAACACGGTTGGGTTGGAATCGATGTCAATCATGTCTGCACAAATAAACGGTTCTGGGTTGATCAAAGAAGGATTTTTTTCGTATTTACCAGTTTAACTATTTAGCGACTATATATAAACCAACAGACGCGGATAGAAATTAGTGATTCGGTCTGTATGGAATTTCCACCACCGTTTTCATCGGTGCTATAACAAGTAATTTTTTTGAGAAGTTGATCGTAGCATCGAAGATCCATGCTACTATATCCATAAGTGAAGTGGTGAAAATGTGAAAAATCTAAATCTACTAATTTAGCTATATATTTAGTAATGGCATCAACATGATACTGACATAAGTTAGAAAAAAACGAATCTTATATATAGCTTGAATCGGAAAACGGTCAAACTGTAACTATTATGGAAGCGATACTCGATCGGCCGGTCTGGAATTTTTCGAAACTGTTTTCATCCCTATTTTTCTTCGGAGCTCTACAACAAGTAAATTTTCAGAACTTTGATCATAGCATCAAAGATCCATGCTGTATATTATCCATAAATTAATCAGCGAAGTGGAAAGTGGTGAAAACGAAAAGTTACCACCGACGTCTGCATGCAGCAAGCATGCAGAAGAAGAGGTCAATGCACAGCTAGCATCATGGAAAAACTGAAGAAATTAACATGCAGGCATGATGTGTGGTGGTCGATCTAGACAAAAGATCCAACCAACTCCAAACGTTGTCATCTTCTCCACTTTCTCCCTGATCACGGAGACGATGGCTAGGCTAGCTACTCACATAAATCTGCGTGCGTTTCTTCCTTTACTTAAATTTAATCATGTATACCTGCTGGAATATTGTTGCAGGATCTTGGCCCAAGTGTCTCTTGGAACAAGGGTAAGGGCGTCCCCTTCCAAGTTTTTAGTGTTTTCTAATCTTCAAAGCTGCAATCAAGGTTGGAGACTAGTTGCTTTTTTACGTGTGTGAGCAGGTCACTGCGTGCATCGCTTTCTGTCTAGGGAACGTGTCAAGATTAACATAGAAAATTTTGACAGTTCAATACAGTGCTTGTGTTTTGGAGGTGAGCCAAAAGCTTTGCCTGTAAAGTTTTGGAGGTGAACGTACGGTTTGAAAAGTTAAGAGGCAAATATTGTCCTATTTGAATTTTCAGAATTTTATAAAACTTAAAAGTATAAAATGGACTTTTTCTTGACACTTTGTTTCATGTGTACTCCCCCTGCTTTAAAATATAAGCATATATATATATTTCAGCGGATTGATTTTCTAAAATGTATCTAGATGGAGGGATGTGTCCTGGTACAACTTGAAAAGCACGTAAAAGTGCTTATATTTTGAAACGGCGTAGAACATATCTGTAGCAGGAAAAAAAGAGAGAACCGGAAATTAAACTGTTTAAATCTTGGAAAATATCTATTTCAACAGTGTGCTGGAAAATATCTCTTTCGACAGGTTCCACTCTAAATAAACTCAAATCACACGTGGGACACGGCAAATCAAATCATATAGCCCCAATCCTCTCAAGAATGATGAACCGGAGAGACAAAATGTCCATAGATATAGGCAGTAGATCGAGAGCCATGCATATTTTGACAGGTGAAAAGCAAGCATGCATATGCAAGCATAGACAAGAAGAGATATATTCCATGACAAGAAGAGGAGACAACAGGTGTCAAGGCCAAAGTAACCCAAAAGGGCCTCAACCAAAACAGCAGCCTTTCTCATCCATAATTCTGAAAAGTATAGTATTCCCTCGTTCCCTAAATGTTTGACGCCGTTGATTTTTTAAAATATATTTGACCGTTCATCTTATTCAAAAATTTTTGTGAAATATGTAAAACTATATGTATACATAAAAGTATATTTAACAATAAATCAAATGATAGAAAAAAATTAATAATTACTTAAATTTTTTGAATAAGACGAACGGTTAAACATTTTTAAAAAAGTTAATGGCGTCAAACATTTTGGGATGGAGAGAGTAGATCATTAGAGACTAATGTGTTGTTGCAACTGATCTTTCGAGGGCCCCCCCTTGCGTGTGCCTGCCACAGGCCGGCCTGAGATTGGATTAGTTCATCAGCTGCTATTATATTATACTAGTTATATTATATTCCATCACCAAAATAATGCTTGTTAATTTATGTGGATATAAACACACAAATTTATTTAGTTTGCTCACGCCATGGAGTGTGTTCGGCACAGGACATGCTGCATGGGGTAAGGTAGTAGAGACAAATTAAGTGGGTATAAGTCACTCAAAATTGAATGTGAACAACTGCAAGTGGTATTCGGTGGCTGTGTATTATGTTAATCAAGTAGGGTACGTGTTCTCGTCAACATGTTGTAAGAGTGAAGTAATTTAAGGTTTGATGAGTTGGACATTTCGGTCAACAACAATATATTGTGTCATGTAATAGAAGTTTCCGCTTTCGAGAAACACACGCTAGCACTCTCTTCGTTCTAAAATATAACGACGTCTGCCAATGTATTTGAAATAAGAGTTTGTCCAAGTACATAGCTCAAAAGTAGCTTTATTTTAGACAGAGGTATTAATATATATTTGCTAGAAAGTACTAGCGCACTATTCAGTTTGTTTTTCTTATTTGAGAACTCTATTCAATTTGTTTAAGTTAATATAACACATTGTTTCCAGGTTAATTGGATCCTCGTGAGTCATGACAGTATGCATGTATACTTGTACGTCCTGTTCAAATATATATATATATATATATATATATATATATATATATATATATATATATATATATATATATATATATATACATGTTTGTTTAGCCTAATTAGTACTCCTCCGTCCCATAATATGGATTTTGAGTTTTTGCTTGTAATGTTTGACTACTCGTTTTATTCAAAAAAAATTTGAAATTATTATTTATTTTATTTGTGACATACTTTATTATCTACAGTATTTTAAGCACAACTTTTCGTTTTATATATTTGAAAAAAATTTAAATAAGACAAATGGTCAAACATTGCAAATAAAAACTCAAAATCTATTATATTGTGGGATAGAGGGAGTATTACTCTGCCTGTCTGTCATGCTGTGCAAGAGTCACAAGGTCTGACGACGATCTGTGCAATCTTAGCAGCCTTGACAGATGACCTTCTGCAATTGTTTAAACCTCCCAACCAAAAGTTTGGGAAAGCTTAATTATATATTAGTGACATGCTTATCACTACTGTTATCTCTTACACCTAAATGGATCTTATTGTCTACGAGTGATGCATCATATTTAAGCATGCACTTGCCCTAATATATTTACATATCCTCACACCACAATTAATACACATATATTTGTTCTGTCATGACTCATGATATGATTATTGCTAGTAGCTATTATATGCACACATGCTTATAAAATTAATACTGATCACAATGCCTCCTGCCTTGCTTAAAATCAACCTAGATGGATGATGGTTCCATGGACCAAGAAGGCACTACCACCAACACCAAAGATCAAAATCATAGCCCACAGGAAGAAGATGAAAAACAAAAGGCAAGAAAAAGAGATCAATTCAAATTAATCAAACCAATCCTGATAGGTTACATGCTGCATTATTGGTTTTTTTTGGGGTTGGTAAGGGTTGGTGGGGCCTGGATGCCATGGCTGAGCTAAGCCAGTAGCTGAGGTAGATAGAGGGAGAGAGGGGAGTGTGGCTACCACACGCCTCATGCCCTTGTCCTGCTGCTTTTGCTGAGGTTGATGAGAGGTGACCTGACACTGCCCATATCATCACGGCAAGCTTTGGGGAGAAAAGAGCAAGGCTACAAAACAAACGGACAAGTTAGGCTGACCTGGAGACAGATTTAAAGATGATTTGGAAATGTTCAAAGAAGAGAGATGGAGAGATTCTAGTTCATATTCACCTTTTTTTTTTTGCTTGATCCCTTGTGTGGTGATGATGGCTCGCATGAACATTGATGCCCACTAGCTGCTGTCGTCTCTCCATGCGTTTCAGACACCGGTGTGGTATGTTTGAGCTTGGGGGGGGGGATTTTTGTTGCCGTTTTGGCTGAATTTTTATAACGGGATAAATTCTAGATATAATGAGAGGTACAAAATACCTCATAAGTATCGGCTTATAGAGAAAAAATGGTATCAATACTATAGGTGCCAGTTGAAAAACCGGTACCCATAAAAACCACCGCTCCGTCCTCGAGCCGAGCCCTCTCCTTATCCACCACACCGCTCTCGCATACTATCTTATCCTCTCCCTACCACTCTTTCTCTCTCTCTCAACGCCACCTCTCCTTTCACTGCCTCTCCTCCTCCTCCCTCTCTGTCCGCCGCCTCTCCTCCTTCTCCTTTGCCTCCTCCTCCTCGCCACTTCCTCGCCGCCTCCAAGCACCGGATCTGGCCGCCTGGAGGTTAGGGCCCGCTGGATCCAGCCTTCTTCAGGTCGGGGCTCGCCGGATCCAGCCGCCTCCAACCTCATCGCCGTAGATCAACGCCTCCAGTTCCACCATGTCCACATCGTCATCATCTCTGATGCCGACACCGCCGCCGCCACCGAAGACGAGATACAGTCTATGAAGACTGTCATCGTCGTGGCACCAACAGCGAACACAATGGGCACGCCCGGCGCATGGTGGAACCGCGAGGCATCAGCTTTACCACCTTCTCCGTCATGCATGGCTACCGAATCTGACCTCTTGAGGTCATGGCTCACCGGATCCACTGGGATGGTGAGTCCGTTATGTTGAACATTGAACATGTAATGGTCAGCCACGACGAAAGATCTTGATCTATGATGTGAATTGTTCTGATCCGTGATATGATTAGCTTGTTATTGTTTTCCTGGTCTGCGTTTGTTTTCGATGTGTGCATATGCTCTTGTGTTCTTGATGATTTGCAATGTGGATGGGGAAATTGCAGATGTGACTAGGCATCAAGGGCCGCCGATGCTTTGAGCCATGTTACGGTTGATTCAAACATCAATATAATCCTTTTTTTAATTTTTTTTAGGATTATAAGTGTTATAATCTCTATAGACGCCGGTTCTAAAACCTGCATCTTTACGGATGTGGCAAAGGTACCACGCCAAATTGGTGTTGATTAGAAAACCGGTATTTATGATGGCTTCCCAACCGATATCAATAGAGGTTGAAATTTCAGATGTTGGCTTGTATTGGCCTCGACAAGTTAAACTACTCATCATTTTCACGTTAAGCTACAAATAAGTGGAGCATATATTTTTTTTTTGTTTGTTGATAGTACAATTTTTACAATGGGTCTATATTGGTAACAAGGACGCGACCTCCATTAATCAATCAAGTTGGAATATTGTCATGCTTGGCATTGCATTGGATAAACATTGTATTGAGTGTATATGTGTAAATAGTCTTGAAGAAAAAGTTATCACGGAACTCATGTCTAGAAAGGTACATTGGGAACAAGCATAGGTCAACAAAATTTCATAGTGCATATATCGGTTTCCACATCTCATGGAGCAGCGAAGCATCTTTTACATTATCATCATATTCATATTGGTACCAAAAAGCATATATCGTATTCATATGAAGAGGATTCTATTGCCCTTTACGCTACTTTTAATTAAGGCAGTGTTAAGATAAAAGATAAATATAAAGGTTAAGTGTTTTACGCAAAATGAGGTAGTAATAAAGTGTGATTAATTGAGTTTTGATTATTACAAACTTGAAAAATAGATTAATCTCATATTTTAGAACAACTTTCATATAGAAAGTTTTCGCACAAAACGCACCATTTAGCAGTTTGAAAAGCATGCAACTTTTATCTTAAAGTTTATCTAGTTTTTGATGGAGAAAAGAACATGGCCTAAGATGGACATTGGCTGATAGTTTCATAAATTAATAGTTGCACTCAGATGGTTTCTACTGGTGAAAATTTTGACTCAAATTTTAAAACTCAATTTTAACTCAAAATTTAAACTTTTGAACACAGATATTTAAACTTTTGAACCCACAATTTGAAATTAAGAATTCTACCCAAATTTCAACTTTCAACTAAAATTACAAAACTTTTCCACTCAAACTTTAAAACTCTCAAATCATTTTTTAAAGAAAAATCCACCCAAAAATTTTAAACTACAGTATTAACTTAAATTGCAAAACTTTTCAACTCAATTAAAACTTTTAATTCATATTCCAAAACTTTTAAGGGCCCCTTTGAAACGCAGAATATGAAAAACATAGGAATAGGAAAAACGTAGAAATTGAAGTTGTATATTTTTCTAATCTTACAGGAATTGAAAACACAGGAAATGAAGAGAAGAGTCCTTTGATTACACCACAGGATACACTCAACAAAGGAAAGTTTCACAAGAGGTCTAACCTCTTGCTTATTTTTCTATGAAATTGTTCATAGGAATGCAATCCTATGAAAGTTTTCCTATCCTCTTCCTATGAATCAAAGGGCTCTATAGGAAAAAATCCTTAGGAAAATGAATCCTCCAAAATTCCTTTGCTAATCCTCCATTTCAAAGGGGCCCTAACTCTAGATATTTCAAACTTTCAATTCATATTTTAAAATTTTTTAGCTTCCTATTTATTCATACTTAATTGTAAAAAAAAAATATTAGCACTTTACTGCAAAGTACAAGGATGCAAGTAGCACACGCGTGCCCGGGCACGCGTGTGCTACTTGCATCCTTGTACTTCGTAGCAAAGCCGCTCCCAGTAGACAACCACACGTACATGGCGCACATTTCCGTCGGGAAATCAATTTAATTCCTAAATGTACAGTACTTCAACTAGTGAAAAAAAAGGGAAATGCGTAAGCGACTAAACATGCTGCTGGGCCTGTGAAAGTCACAACTCGAGGCGGCGGCACTGTGGATTCATTTGGCTTTTTTTCATTTTTATTTTCACTTGTGTACTGTTGATAGGAAATAAGAGAAAGCAGGGATGTGTAATAAGTAGAGTCCCATCTCAATTTTGTAGTACTCCGTAGAGTGGAGAAAGGCGTGCGCTTACTAAGCTACGAATGCGAGATGATGAGAATTTTCAATTGTATGGGGCGCTTCTTTGTCTGAAAATATAAGAATTTAGTATTGGTTATCCACCATCATGACTTCCACGCCTTCATTACTAAAATAAATAAATCTAATATATCACATAACATGCTAGTTTCATTTATTTTTGGACGAAGAAAGCTGTATACGTGAGATGTGAGATTTTCTTTTATGAATTTAGCTTACATGAGTTTTCATCTAAGAATTTTCGCCGTATATTTAGGATACGTTCGGTATGCACAGCTGGGAACCAAGTAACTGTCCCCACGGGTAAAACGGAGTAACTAGTGCACAATTAACTATGTTTTAGCTTAAAAGTTTTAGAAATGGATTAATATGATTTTGTAAAACATTTCTTATAGATAGTTTAAAAGAAGAAAACACATCGTTATTAGTTTGGGATGCGGTGAAAAACGAGAGTTAAAAGTTGGGAAAGAATAAATATATACTCCCTCCATTTCTAAATATTCGACGTCGTTGACTTTTTAAAACATGTTTGACCATTCATTTTATTAAAAAAAAACTAAGTAATTATTAATTCTTTTCCTATCATTTGATTCATTGTTAAATATACTTTCATATATACATATGGTTTTACATGTTTCATAAATTTTATTATAATAAGATGAGCGGTTAAATATATGCTAAAAAGTTAACGATGTCAAATATTTAGTATTTAGAAACGGATGGAGTATATAGTACGAGTGCTTTCTCGTTGTTGATTGATTGGCTGTACTTGCGGGGCGCTCGGAGGCGTGATTCATGCACCGGAGTAGTTGGGTTTTGGACGCCGTAATCATTTATACTCCAAAAACGTGGTGGTTTAGGTGATTAAGGCCCTGTTTCTTTCAGCTTGGAATTATTATAATCTAGATTATTGAATCAGGTTACTATAAGCTAGATTGTTATAATATGTAGTAGAATAAGTGGTTAGTTGTTTCTTTCCTAGATTATTATAGCCTAGATTATTGGGTTTGCAAATCTAAAGAGGAAGTGGGGTGGCATGGTGGGTAATTTTTCACCCAATAGTCTAGAAAAAGCTCACCTAAATGAGCTTATCAGATTATAATAAGCTGGGCTCCAGATTATAATAAGCTACTTCAATAAGTTGTCTGTTTCTTTCAGCTTACTTCTAATAATCTGGATTATGATAATCCCAAGCTGAAAAAAACAGGGCCTAATTACCACCTGGTGCTACATGCTATGAGCTTTGTCGCGTCTCGCGGGTGATGTTTAATTCTGGTCATCGTGTGTGAGATCCGGCGACAACGAGCGACTAAATTAAATTAAGTATTCTTTTAGTGCCTGATTAACAGAGTTCTAACTCCAACTCTATCAGCTTTTAAATCTCTCAATCAAACGGTGTGAACTAGACTGACCTGAGCAAATAAAAAACAGGAGTGGACACTTGTAGGAAAACCCTATAGGAGTGCACCAGCTGGTGCCAAAAAACTGAAAAAAATATATATTTTTATTAGGCACATATAAAAGGTCACACTTTACATCCCACAACTCACATGATTGTTTTAACACATATTCATGGGCATGTGCCAAAGCAACATTCAAATCTAAGACCTCTCTTCATTCAAAGTCTCTTCTCGTCATCTTACTTAAGAACACCTTTTGTCTTATAAGCAAATGCTATTTTTTAGATTACTATCATCTAAAAGTTATAATCCATATTTAATATAATAGATGAGTTCAAATGGAATTTTTGTCAACTACAAAATTGTAATTTTGTAGATTGCATCTCGATATACAACTTTCATATAGATTTTGTCTCCATCTGAGATTGTTTATAAGTTCTAAAAATTCACTTATCCAAATAGATTTAAGACCTTATAACACATTTTCGGACATCCAAACGACCTCAAATCAAAAGTTAATCAACTACAAAATTGCTCTACAAATTTGATATAATGTTTATCTTTATCCAACTTTATATAGAATATTTAGATAAAAACACACACATATTAATGATATCATCATAGGTGCCGGTTTTTATTAACAATCGGCATATATGTGATGACCATATGTATCGTTCACAATAAAAAAAAGGCACCAGTTCGGTTTATTATAATAAACCGGCACCTACAACTTGGGGGACTACTGGTATAGGTTTTCTTATGAATCAATGCCAATGAGTGGTTATATGTGTCCGTTCTTAATTTTATTCTAATAAAAGATGAAAAAAATAATTTAGGTAAATCGGTATCCATAAGATTGATCTCTATACGATGTTTTGTAGTTTTTATAGTGGAAACAGGGTTTGGACACACTCATCCGTGATAGGCTTTATCCTTATCTTTGTCGGGCCTTAACACTGGACCCGCCACGAATGACCCTCACCGGTAATGGGGCTTTATTGTGGCCAGTTACCGATGACCTTAACGGGCATCAACATGACGGGCCCTACCTAGGGACTACTGGGGACTAAGATTCTACCGCTCTCAGGTTATATTTGATGAGGCTTTTTGCGGCCCAACAAAGATAACTATCTTTGTGACATGCCGCTTGCCTCAATCATGGATAGCCCGATTGGGATATATAGTCGGTTCTGTACTAGTGCACACACTTCGGTCTTAAAATTAGATTTAGGAGTTCAAACTGTGCCATGCTTAGGCCCTCTTTGTTTGGGCTTATAAGCCAATTTATAAGTCGAAAAGTCTAAGCCTAAACAAACAAGCAGCTTTTCCGTTTGGCTTTTTTGAAGCCACAAGCCACTCTAACACTATTAAGCCAAAAGCTAGGTTGGAGAAGCTTTTTTGGCTTATGTGAGGTAGATGTATGACTCAACCACTAAACTTAGGACATTAAATCCATTGGCTTATAAATCATATAAGCCAATAAGCTGACTTAAAAGTCTAGACCAATAAGCCTAAGCCTAAACAAAGAGCGCCTTAGTCTTGGACTCACGGTACATAGAGAGTTAAAAAGCTCGGTATATATGCAAGTTTGTTTTGAGAGTCGATAAGTTAATTATTAAATTTATTTCGGTATATATGCAAGTTTGTTTTGAGAGTCTCAAAGTAATTAATTAAGAGTTTCAAACGAATTTATTAAGATCTCAAAGTAATTAAGTTTGTTTTTGTCAAAGTCAAACTGATAAAGATCGACTCTCAAACTGATAAGTTACCAAATTAGTTTTATTAAATTAATAATTAATTATATTTTTATAATAAATTTATTTTGGATCGAAAATATTACTATCTTTTTTATAAACTTGGTAAAACTTAAAACAGTTTGACTACGATCAAAGTCAAAACATATTATAACATGAAACGAAGGGAGTAGTGCTACCGGATGTGACATATGTCATATGACATATATATTAGATATACTGTTTAAATTTATAATAATAGAATATGTCACATGTATTAGGTATGGCGAGACGCACATTGAAAGGTCACGCGTATACTCTGCGACGATGTGTTCTTGCTGATCAGTGTAAGAACTGGAACACACATTTTGACCGGTTGCTGCTGCAGCGAACAACACGTGAAATGCTGTACTTACTCTAGTAGAGTAGTACTCCCTCGGTAAAAAAAAAAAGACAAACACTGCGTTTCCGTGTATAACGTTTGACTGTCGTCTTGTATGAAATTTTTTTATAATTAGTATTTTCATTGTTGTTAGATAATAAAATATGATTAATACTTTATGCGTAACTTATCTTTTTAAATTTTTTCATAATTTTTTTAAATAAGACGGACGGTTAAACGTTGGATACGAAAACTCAGGGTTTATTTTTTTTTTTTTTTGCCGGAGGGAGGAGAGGAGTAGTACAATTCACCAGGGAGAGATACTGTAGTAGAGTACAGTATCATACAGGCAGATGACAGTTTCATTCGTCTTGGCTTGTACGGCTGGAGTAGGAGACGAATACGATAGAGTGTGTGTATTTTGTCAGTGAAGTGAGATTGGACGACACTTGGGACTAGACGAGCCAATTAAGCTAATTATGCATTCAGGAGATTTGGGCCGGGACGACTCCATCCATCTTCGAGTTGTCGATGTCTGTAATTTGGATATGCTTCAAAATTACTAAGAGAGATTAAAAGCTATGATTATTGTTACCGCCCAGATTGATGTCCCAACAACGAGAAACAAAATGCTATAATTATAGTGTCTTGAGTTAAGTCACTGTTAAAGCGCATCTGGTGTAGTGGTATCATAGTACCCTCCCACGGTACTGACCGGGGTTCGATTCCCCGGATGCGCACTCGCACTTATTTTTTATTTTCGTTTTGTTCGTTAATTACAGTATACTTATTTTTTTATTTTCTTTTTGTTCGTTAATTACAGTATTTTTTTTTTATGCAGGCAGCCCTGTGAGTCTGTGACGCACAGGCGTTTCACAAACGGTTCTCCAATTAGTTTTAACCAGAGTCACCCATGTGCTATTACTTTAGAAGTTTTGGTTGATATTAATCCATTGAGCAAGTAGGGGAAATATTCTTATCATCATCTATGCTTCAAATAAAATTTTCTCTTAAATTACTCATTCAATTTACAATCCGATTACACTGTTGTGTTCGTAACAATTAAATATTTACAACAAGATCTCACATGATTATATTTTGATGAAAAATCACAAATTACTTTTATGATATGTCTAATTTACATATATTATAGAAGTAACTTAGAACAAAACGAAAGTAACTTTAGCAACGGATTTACTTCAAATGACATGCTAAAGTTACCTTTGTTTTGTTCTAAGTTACTTCTATAATATATATAAATTACTTTTAGCCTTTACTGAATTTACTTTTATATGTCTAAGAAATAACTTAATGAAATCTAAAAGTAATTTAGACATATCATAAAAGTAATTTGTGATTTTTCATCAAAATATAATCATGTGAGATCTTATTGTAAAGATTTAATTGTTACGAACACAACGGTGTAATCGGATCGTAGATCAGATAAGTAGTTTAAGAGAAAATTGTATTTGAAATATAGCTGGATGGTGCCTCTTATAGATGGAGTGGTAGCTGGTTTAGACAAATCAGCTACCACTAGCTACGTAGTTACGTCCTTTCAGAAAGTATGAAGCAGGGATATAAAAACGATTCGGATAGTTTCTGTGATCCCGATGTTTTTTCAGAAATAGATTGTGTCAATTGGGTATTTTCTAAATAGTTTATGAAGCAGAAATTAATTTGGATTTTTTTTCAGAAACAGAAAACAACCGGAAACTATCCGGATAATTTTCGAATAGTTATACGGAAACAAAAATCTAGCACACTTATCTTCAATTTTAGGCCCACATCTTTAACCCAACATGTTTATCAAATATTTTTTATTGTATTCCTTTTTGCAAGAAAAATATTTTTATTTTAGAAACATAATAATGTTTAGCTACTATCATATTTGCTAGTTCCAAACTACACACTAATATTCGGTACTATTATTAATATTATAAACATTATAATATTAATATTAATAGTAAATAAATTGTTTTTTAATGGAATAGCTTTTTTTTAAAAAAAAAGACTATATCAATTACATTTGATAATTACTAATTTTAGAATTAAATAAATAACATTCAAAATTGAGATTAGAACATCATATTCACATTTATATAGTAGAATTTTTTGTTTCAGGAAGAACGTCAGAACGGCTCTGCTGCAGCAAATTGTTCTGGAGATTCTGAATTTCTGATGCCTGAACCCTGAACCTGAACCTGAACTGAATTCAAGGAGGCACTGATCTCGCTTCTTTGTCTGACCAAAAGGCAAAGCTGATTCTTTGAGGAGTTTAGTTAGCATCAAACGACTGAACACAATCGGTGAAAGCTGAAGCAAAAGACGAAGAAATGTTGCTCCTGTTTCTATCAAAGCAAAATGGAGAAGAAAATAATGACAAATATACGAAGTTTGAAGTGACGGGTGCATGCGTTGTTTACTGACGATCCACCAACGTATTGGCATCAGAAATGCAAAAGCAGGATGGAACCGCAGCATCTGAAAACCAAGTTCCCATGCATGTTTAGATCATGTTATGTAGTGGCATACATACAAGTGGAATTTCACCAAGAACACACTCTAAGCAGCCATTTCCCCTTAAATACACCCGTTGGAGCAAGACCAATATCATCGATGACAATACAATTTTATTCAGTCCGCTTCCAACCTTAAATTGTATTTTTCTTCCTAATTCAAGATAGAGCTTCGAGAAGGGAAGCAACAAAATGCATCTGGACCTCCTCATCGATCGTCAAGAACAGGGGCACATGTACAAACAGAGATTTGATGCCGTGTTGCTCTGCAAACCGAAGAGAGTGATAATACACATAGTTGCATACGAACCGACCAGCATCGTCTGATGGCATTACATCATAGCCTGTCTTCCGGAGTGACTTGGTTAACTCATTTACCGGAAGGGTAGTCTGCTCATTCATGAGGAGTTCAGAAGAACATGATTAGTCTCAAGATTCACAATGCTCTCAATCCAAGACATGAAATATCTGATGATTGAAGCTGCATTCATTCAATATAATGTGGATATTAACTATCCATGCTTGCGTTACTGTGCAGGCAACAAACTGAACTTACATTCGTTTCTTTTATGATAAGTTTGTAAACAGAAAAGATGGGTGTTCTGAACATCTGGTGAAAAGAACAGGGGGGGGTATCTGTGATTTATTTCTGTATAAAAGTTTGTACTTTGCTGTAATCAGGCAATCACAGATTACCATTGTTCTTTTGAATTTACAGCTAACTGATTTTGTTTGATGGAAAGAAAAATGAACAAAAGAAATATTCAATAGTGCTTCTGAAACTCGCCCTTGTGGCTCTAAGGTAGTAACAAGGTAACTGTGAAGAAAGTGAATTTATTGCAGCAGACTTAACAATCTTTGGTGTTCTACTTTGCAAAGTAAGTGAATTTATTGCAGCAGACTTAACAATCTTTGGTGTTCTACTTTGCAATTTGTTTTTTTTTCTTTCAATGGGAGGGAGTCTTGTGGGCTCATAGCCATAGAATTATGTGGAAACTAAAAAAGAAACAAGTAATTGTGCTGTTTGTAGCTATACTTCAAACATCATTAATTTTCAGATGAAAGTTTTAACATATACCTCTCTTGTGCGTGAGATTCCTCCATCAGATGGCACAATGGGAGCCCTCTGCATGGAACCATCAAACCGGTAAAACACAGTGTCGATATATATAGACAGAGAGGAGTAAATGGATGAACCCGCAACCTGAGGTTTCCACCCTAGCTCATCTGGACAACGGAAGGTGGCTTCATTAACAGCTTGATTCTCAAGAGCAAACCTTGTTGCACCACTATTGACTCCAAAGTGGATCTGAACATTTTTCGAATGATAATTAATTCAACTGTCTGAGTGGCATTGAAGGCAAATAGTTATTTTTCAGACAGGAGAGCATTGCAATATGCAAGGTGCCGACTGCATTACAGCAGTATCTGATGTGGAATCAAGAAAGGTGGATACTAACCCAAATTACTTGCCCCTGAGCCGATGACCCATTCTCCCTTTCCGCAATGGAAGATTCCAAAACCTTATATAATGTGCCAAGTGCCCCCTGCCCTGCAGTTTCAAGAACTGTGCAGCTTCCAAGCACAAGGTTTTTTGGCAATCCTTTCTTTTCCACGAATGATTTAAGATTGGTCACAATTTTCTCAGTTGGGTTCTCAGCAACCCCATGAAACTTCTTAAATCCAGTCACATGTACAGTAACAACTGAAGGTCCTTCTGAACCCATTTACACTTTTGAGAAATAACAAATAGCCTTATCCCAAAATCCTGAACTGAACAAAGATCAACAAATGGATTAGTAAGACATAAACTACACCAGACAAAAAGCAGGATGTGAACACCAAATTTTTTTCATGAGTACGTAAAAGGCTTGCGTGTCATTGAGGATGTACAACTTGTTAAAAATCTTAAGCATCAGGCAAGCAGAAGAAACTATAGCAGACAGTTTCATCTGCCCCAAGGATAGGGGTCCAAGCATTACAACATGAAGAAAAGTTAACAACAGGGCACACAAAAATCTGTAACACTGTAACAGTAGAAAATGTCAGATCCCTGAACAAATTTAAACAAGAACCATATGATTTTTCTTATCTGCACAGATGTTGTATTAAGAACCACAATCTCATTGTTTCTTTCAAAAAGAAAGGCAATAATTGTTCTAAAGATTTTATTAAGCAGTGAACAACTCACCAAACAATAGAATCTCACAGAATGCAAAAAAAACAACTAGTTACTGACTTACTGTAACCTAATAATGCTGGGGTTCAACCGACGAGAACGTTATCCAAGTTCAACACTAACTACACATAGGCACCAAAGTACAAAAGTCTGAAAGCCATAGCACATATCAGATGCCTATCGTCTCTGCAAAGGCAAGCCTGACCAGTGACCACAAAATCAAGAGCATAAATGTCTTCCAAACGGTGAAGCTCCAACCTCAGAAGAAACTAAACAAGCAGTTGCTAGTTGCTACCTTGCCATCTAGCATTGCCACAACCAATTCGGAACTGAACCATCGGCTGCTCTCCTATACCTGCCGTTCTTGAACAGATCACTGAAATCACTTCATCTCGCAGGCGTAATTGCACTGAAACTGTATACAAAACACACATTTTTACAGGGGCAGACCTACTCCCATTTGTTCCCAAATAGTCAATTCTTTCTCTCTTTTTTTCCCCTTTTGGGAACAAACTAAAATGCGATTAGTACTAGGGAGGGTTTAAGGCAAAAATTGAGAGACAAACAGCTTCCAGATCTAGAAAGAGAAGCTAGTAAGGCTAACGCAAATTCGAGAAAAAAAAAAGAGTGTGGGATGGCGCGTGGCGGACGGAGATGCTCACCACAGCGGACAGCGAAGCGAGGGCGCCGGCGGGGCGGAAGCAAGCAAGCGAGCAAGCAGCAGACGCCGGCGGCCGCTGGTCGCGCTCGTCGCGCGCGGGACGGAGACGACGAGTCCAAAGCTCGCGCCGCCGCAATGGAGACGAGACGACTCGGTTTTTCTTTTTCTTTTCTTTTTTTTTCTTTTCTTTTTCAGGAATCAAAGAGAGTCAGGGTGGAGCTGCACAATAAAAATGCGGATAATGCCTGATGGAATATGTGCAGGTTATTGCAATCCACTGTCTACTCCATCTCAAATAAACAAAAACTAGAATATATTTTTTTGACCAGATTCGTTATGTGCTCATATTTTATGTTTATTTATTTTGGGATAGAGGTAGTACTCATGAGTGTGGACCGTCATCTCATTGTTTAATCCACGATTAATAAGTTGATAAAAATATTAAGAAAGCAAACTAAAAATAATTTATAGATAAAATGTTATGCTTAGCGATTTACTTAAAAAACAACGTAGTAGGAGAAAAATTTGTTATACTGCATCTGTAGTAGCTACTGCTGGCATGTGAGATCGGATTCACTTGTCAGCCACTGCTACTGCAGAGGATCTATATCCGATAATAATTAGCTTCAAACTAAAGAAACCCTATATTCTCACGGAACCACGCACTGCAGCTACCGCATTACTCCCTCCAAAAAAAAAACAACTAGACTTAGGTAAGGATGGGGCATGTTCAAATTCGTTGTTCTAGATTACGTCCCATCCTTATTCAGGTTGGCTTTTTTTTTAACAAAAGGAGCGTACTCTACCCTGATCATTAGAATCTAAAATTGGGCGAGATCGATGTTTGTGTAGATAGAGTACTCCATAGATTCACTTGGGCAGACCGTACATGGAGCAGAGGGCGGAACAGGCTAGAGTCTACATCCCATAATCACACCTTCTTCCTACTTCCTCCGTCCCATATTAAGTACTCCCATATTTTTAAATCTCTTCATTTGTCCCAAATAAGTTCGTTTATAGAGTAATCATTACATTGGAGTTTGTAAAAGTATGTAATAATTATATTAGAAGTAGATAAAGTGATAAATAGTTGCATTGAGATTTGCTAAAGTAGAGATACTCTAATCTTTTTACTTTTGTATTGGCATGTGTTCCATGGATAAAAAAATAAATTTATTTTGGGATGGCTATTGTCATGAACCCCAATGCAATGATTGTTAGAAATAAAATTATTTTAGGAAAAATAAAATAGTGTAAAAATAATCTTATTTTAGCTATTGAAAAGGTTTTTCTTAATTTGTAGTATCTTTTTTTAAAGAAAAAAAAGGGGGTTTTCCAAAAGCTTTAGGCCTGGGACTGAGCCAGGAGGTATGGTGCACACGAGGCACTGCAGCTTGCCATCACGACCACTGATGACCACTTGACTCAGTCATGTCTATGGCTCTCACTCTCATGCTCAAGCTACACTATTACTACACGAGTCAAAAGCGACGCTACCCTGCCAAGGTAATGTTAGTTTCTCGGTGTCTCTTCCACCAATTCACAATCACCTCAACGTGTTTCTCTGCTTGTAACTCTGATAGCCTCTTGCCCTTTAAAACATCATCCCCATCGTTTCGTCCATAGTTTGTTTAGCGAAAAAATATTTATGGATAAAACTTCTCTACATGTGTTCTTAATGACTCAAAGTTCAATGATGAAAAATAAACTTTGATAAAAAAAATAAAAATCAATTTTTAAATTTTATTTTTTAAAAAACACGGTACAAATGCAAGCGCTCACGAGACACGCACATTCATCCTTGTGGACGCACACACGCACACCATATTCTTATGAACACCTTCGGAAAACTCAGCCGGCATATCTTGAAGTTGATGAAGTAAACACAAACAACTCTATAGACATGAACATCATTTATAAAAAAAAATAATTAACTGTAAATACGAGCACCACATCGAGTTTAGGATTTAAATTTATGTGGATTGGTTTAAGAAAAAAATAACTAATTGAGCTATACTCACCTAGCTTTAAAAATTGACCGTGGCTAACAAGTTTTGAGCAAACAATGAGCTCTGTTTTTTCGCTAGGCGAGAGCCTTATGACATGATGATACTGTCCGAGTTACTCATGCCCATGTATATTCTCAACATGATGTCTGAATAAAGTAGTGAGAGCATCCAAGCGAGAGGTCTGAAAAACCGGAAAGCCATGGTAACTTTTCGGTGCCGACATATAAAATTACTCGTCAAGCCCTGATCGATGCATCTCGCTAAAAAAATATGCTTGTTAAGCTAGATCCTAAGCAATGTGCAAATTACTTTATGCATAGACTAAACTTTATCACTACACTTGTTGTTACTCCCAGTATATATACATGGAGAGACAGCTGGTTCACAATGAGGACAGCACAAGAAATCAACAATGCAACATCATTTTGCTCGTTTTTTGTCTGCATGTGCGCATTGGGTTTCCTTTTATTTTTGTGTTTGTGTTGCATCTATGTAGGGCTAGCTTGATCACCCCGGTACTATAGGACACGTTTCAGGTAGTTTATTGACCGGATTATTCACTTTATTGTAGGACTAATTAAATAATTAAAAACCAAATTTAACAAATAGCATTAAAACAAGTGATTTAAGCAAATATAGTAGAAAAGGTTTATTTAAAAATGTAATTTGAGGAGCGGGAAGCAAATAATTTGTAAAAATAATCTAGTAAAATAGACGGATAAAACAGGGCAAACACGCTAGTTTCCGATTGGACGAAACAAGATCAGAGCTTGTACTGATACATACGAACTTTTCACTACATTGCAGATAGATTGCCATTCTCTGTTGAAAAACACTGAGGATTTGCTTGGTTACCATTCCCTCAATTCTAAAATAAAAACATTGCCCACATGGCCACATCCCTATATAAAATGTAATAGTGAAGAGTGTTGGTTAGAAATATTAAAAAGATCAAATTTCTCGATTTGTAAATCAAGAGTATGGACTTGTTTAGTTCCAAACTTTTTCTTCAAACTCCCAACTTTTCCATCACATCAAAACTTTCCTACACAAACAAACTTCCAACTTTTCCGTAACATCGTTCCAATTTCAATCAAACTTCTAAATTTGACGTGAACTAAACACAGCCTAGTCCCTTTGTCCCAAAAAAAAGATAAACCCTGGTTTCCGTGCCCAACGTTTGACCGTTCGTCTTATTTGAAAAAATTATGAAAAAAAAACAAAAAGATAAGTTACGCATAAAATATTAATCATGTTTTATCATCTAACAACAATGAAAATACGAATTATAAAAAAATTTCATATAAGACAAACAGTCAAAGTTGGACACGGAAATCCAGAGTTCGTCTTTTTTTTTTTTACGGAGGTAGTATGTAAAAGAGTAGTAGTATGTAAGAGGATAAAAATCAATTCACTTTAGAATAAATTCCGAGCTAAAGTGGTTTCAGCTAGGGTTGTCCAGACTGCACAATATTCATCCGGCTGCCACTGCTGCAAGGTTTCTTTTCAGTTCACGAATTATTACTACATTTTTTTCCTTTGGAAATCTTCATTACAGTTGTGTTTAGTTTACGCTAAAATTGAAAGTTTGGTTGAAATTGAAACGATGTGACGAAAAAATTGGAAGTTTGTGTGTAGAAAAATTTTGATGTGATGAAAAAATTAAAAGTTCGTAGAAAAAGTTTGGAACTAGACTCGGCCTACATTCGCTAATTTTCAAGACGAGGGAAAGAGAAAAAAAAACTGAGTCGCTTACATTATTGATTGACATCGAGCCGCGTACAGCTACAGGATCGGGCCAAAATAGTCGTCGTGCAAATCCAAACCGTGCTCGACAGTCGACACACGAGGCAGAACATATGGCATCTTTGTCAACAGACAGGACATGAACTTTTGTCAATTGTTATACTGTAGTAAAAAGAGAGAGAATCTCTGTCAATTGTTAAGAGACCAATGTCTAGTCCCATCGATCGCATTAAAGAAAGGGTTTAGTGGCAAAGCCTACTCCAACCAACACATGCTACGGAATTGATATGCGAGTCTTTAACAAAACAAAGAAAATTTGGTCTCTGCCCGTGCGCCACTTGGGAAGCCAAACGAGGGCGTTGTCACTTCTTCCATTCCTGATTTGAGTCTAAATTCATCCATATATTTCAAGTTTTTTTAAGAGCAGGTAGAATAGCAGGCTCTATTAGCTAACTACAAACATATTTTAATAAGATAAACGATGAGAGAGAAGAGCAGCGGGCTACAGATTTGTAGCCAGCTGCAGCACAGACTTCAAGACGTAATGTGTGTATGACAGGTGAGACCATATATTAATATTATAGTAAGCAACTATTGTATGAATTAGCTATTAGATTGACTATATATGAATTGGAGTTACTAGTGGGCTATACTATTGAACTTGCTCTAAGGGAGTATCAGGTATAAAAACAATGGGACGGTCTATGTGCCACCAGACTAAAAATAGTCTGAAAATCAGTTAATTCTTTTTGCCATCGAATTGCAAATGGGCCGTAGATATTTTTTATGTATAAAACTGAGAGAAATTGGAGCGATTTCTCATAGCTAAGTGGCATCATGCAAATTTCTCATAATTAAGTGGTATCATGTAAAAACCAGATCCACCCCCTACAGCTATGCATTGGCCGCACAATTCCTCCACCCGCACCCAAACCTGAACCATGGATTTGCAACATAAGTCACCCAAATTGATCGGTCTAGAAGGTATTCCCTCCGTATTGTATGATGCCATTGACTTTTCGACCAACGTTTAATCATTCGTTTTATTCAAAATTTTTGTACAAATATGAAAATATTTATGTCATGCGTAAAAAACATTTGATGATGAATCATGTCACAACAAAATAAATGATAGTTACATAAATTTTTTTAATAAGACGAATGGTCAAATATTAGAAAAAAAATCAATAACGTTATACACAAAGGTAGTATAAGTGAGCATACACAAAGGAGTCAAGCACATCGAGCCAAACCTCGTGTAGTCCAGTCCCTCTCCGGTGCTTTCTACTCGGAGTAGAAATTAATATGGGCCATTGGTCGTATTTAATTGTAGGGCTGAGATCTAATTCTACTCCCACCAGTATTAGTGGAAGTAGAAATATGGAAGGGTGTTTTCGTCAAGAGAAAAAAAATCTCGTAGGGGTATTATCGTATTTTTTCGGTCTCTTACTCACCCTATCCTTATCCGATTCCTCTCGTCACCACTTCCCGTCACCAGTCCACCCCATCCCCACCTCCGCCGCCGTCCATCTCCCTCGCCGCCTCCGTCGCCTGTCCAGCGCCGTCGCCTTCTACGCTCCCTCGCCACACTCGCCCTTCCTCGCCGCCTTCTCCACCGCCAGCGCCCCTCCGTCGACGTCCGCCTCCCCGCCTCCCCTGATATCGGCGGCTTCCCTCCGTCGAAGCCCTTCCTCATCGCCCTCCCCTCCTTCTCCTCCGCCCGCGTCTCAGCGCCGGCTTGTGAGCCCCCACCGTCGCCGTCCTCCTCCCCCGCCCCCTTGTCCAGCGAGTCGCGTGACGTAGTCGCCCCTCCACCCGCCTCCGCCGGCGGGCGACGAGTCCTCTTCGCCGCGTCGCCTCCCCGCGCCACCACCGCCACGTTATCCTCCCCATGGACCGACGCACCCTTCTCCACTCCACCGCTGTCGCCATCGACCTAGCCGCCCCCTTCTCTGAAGTCTGAACATGCCCTTGGCAACTGATTTAACCCAGTGTAAGCGATACTCCATTAGTTAGTAGGAGTACTACTAACTGGGTCATATTAATCACAGTTCACCAATTCTATTGTCTTGAATTGCAGTTTTTTTTGGTTAAGTTTCAATTTTTTCCCTCTTCAGTGTTCAGATACTATGCAAGGAATCGAGAGGAGACAGCCGAGCTTCAGGTACATTCTGAATCCTCCAATCTTAATATACCAACCACTACTGTTATGATTTTGCAGATAAAGATTGTTTGTTCTTGAATCCATTGTATTGTATATTGATTATTTGATTGAATGGTTGATTGATCCACCAGATGAATGGACTGTTTGAGGACTGCATGTTGGCTGCAGCCGTTGCTTCCTATTTGATATGGCTTCGGTATTGCTTCCATGCATTCTGACCTATCTCACATTCTGCATATGTGCTTGAAAGCTAATGCTTGGTTCTGTTTTATTTAGTGCCTCGGTTTGATTTAGTACAATAAATTAAGCGCTCAATTGTTAAATAGTCTTTCAAAATGATTATGCAGTCCCTTTTCTTTTCCAGACGTGCATGAATCTATGGTTGGCTTAAAAATTATAGTTGAATGGGCACAACATTAATGTTCACTGTGTACAAAAAACTGTGGTTGTATTTTGAATTTTGTACATGATCCACGACAGGTAATCTGCATTGGTTATTTGGTATATTTGTGGAGCATATTATAGATCAAGATATATGTGAACTAATAGCATTTTAAAATTAAAATTTGTCCAGATCACCATATTTGCATGAATATTTTTCCTTCAAAGTTGGTCCATTTTGTTCAGACAGGACAACATTGCACTTAATTTTTTTTTCATATTATGGTTCAAGTGCAGATATTGTGGATTGCCATAACACTATCACCTTCCAAGTGCAAATTAGCACTGAGATTTCTGGGTTGATCAGTCGTTGTGAGTATGGAATTTTGATTCTATGTTCTTCTATGATTACCAGGCTCTGGAAGGATGTAATCTATGATATATACAGGTGGTGATCATAGCATGATAGCAATCAAATTCCACAGTGTTTGTAGGAATCAAATTTCACAGGTTGTTTGTTCTTGAATCCATTGTATTGTATATTGATTATTTGATTGAATGGTTGGGAGCAGGGTCAGTTTGCAAGACGGTGGCATGCGCGAAGGGTGGCATGCGCGAAGGGATCCGCATGCCGGCGAAGGGGTTATCGTTGTTCAGGTGCGACATTGTAGCAGACGCACGTCGGTGACGTCGACAGCTGACTGCGCTGAGTCACCCCGAAGCGTAAGGTTTCATATACCGCTCCTTCTCAAATGGATTGAAATATGAACTATGAATATTATCTCAAAAAGGCATCAATGTTTGGGATCCATAAAATACCCAAGTAGTATATAAATTATTTAATAAGGGTAAGAGAGCATAGTAAGGTAATTGTGGTAAATGTATGACAGATGATCCATTTATGTCGTGGTTGGTAGCAGTGGACGATCTTTAATGTTGTTCAGTTCGGAGTTGATCAAAATTCCGGCTAAGTCCTGTCGAAATGTTTTTACTTCCTTCTGCATAATGTAAAGGGAGTGCATTTTAAATGGTTTTTCGTATTAGGAAGCAGTGGTGCAAAATATGAATAGAGGTTGTTGTAGTTACCTGTAGTTGAATTTTTGGGAGATAAGATCCAGTCCAATGCTCCATGAACTTAAGGGTGTACAGGCCGCACGAGACGCTACAAGAATTTAGTCGTTAGGATAACACGTTTCTATAATTGAATAATGTGAATATCATGTGGAAGAGTTTGAGTCACCCACCCGTCTCCTTGCTTTGGCAATTTTTGGACTTTGTTGTACTCCCATTCGGTAATATTGAAATCAGGCCAATCGTGTTTTAACTGTGGGTGCTGATTCTCTGTCCCGTGTAATCCCCTCTCGATAGCTAGTAGCTGGGAAGTTTTGTGCAACGTTGGTACGGTTAAAATATAGCAAAACCGATTTGAATTATACAAGTGGAAGTGCATCGCTTACCACACGCCTTAGATCGGGTCGATCTTTACTGATTGGCTTTGCGAGCGAATCTAGTATTTGCACCTCACGTCGCTTGGCGTTAAGAACGGCTAGGTACCAGTGTGTATCTTTAATATTAATTGGGAGGAAAATCTGCAGATGTTCAACAGTAAGATTGAGTCATAAATTGAATTACCCATTACATAGATAGCTTAAATAAGTATTACCATGTCAAATGGTAGATAGTCGCGTGCCATATCTCTAATCCATCGTTTATCTCGAGATTCGCTTGCTTCGACATGCGCTCCCTCTACATTTAGTAGACCTGTTTTAATGGCCATCTCTAGGAAGGCCTTGCCATCTCCCCTGATTCCTTTCTCTTTATAGCGGAGGCATTGAATGTATGCATCCATGACCTAAATTTGAGTTTAGTTGAGTTACATAACAAATATAGTTATAAAAGAATAGTAGGCTTGTTAAATAGGCGAACTTACATCATCATTCAAGAAAGCTGGTTGTGTTAGTACTTTCATTTTTTTCCGTTTAACCTCCACTTCTTCAATATGCACCATCACTTTGTTATCCTCGGTGTTATTAATGTAGGTAATGAAAGGCTCTTCTTTTTTAAGTCAACTCTACATAGGTACGACAAATTAGTAATAGATCTATATAAATGTTAAATGGTTAGGCATTACCTTCTGAATTTTTTAACGGTGTCTGGCCATTCGTTTTTGTCTTCTTTTGACCTCTTAAGGCGTTCTTTGGTGGGCCTTTGTCTATGATTTGTTGGGTAAGATCTTCCTTCTCGATGTACACTAGAAAAGGGTAAGTCAAATCAGTAACACAGAAACATAGAATATAAGTTAAAATTTATGGATGATGTAGAGAGTTCATACATTCAGATATTTCATACGGTGTTTGGTTGTTTTGTTTCCTCTTTTTTTCACACCGTAGTTCGTCTGTGTCTGGCATGTAAGCTTCTTTATTCGTTTGTGCTTGAAAAGGAGGAAAGTTAGTATGTAGCGCCCGTTCCGTCGTGGCGCCTAGCGGGAAAATTATCTCTTAAAAACCCTAATTGCGAAATTTGTTTCTTTGCTTGTTGTCTAGTGTCCGTGCCATCTCAGTTCTCAAATCCCCGATCTATCGTCGAGTTCAATCCCGAATCCAAATCCTTCCCAAATCAATTCCTCCGCAAAAGTCTATTTTGCCTCCCCCGGGTTCGATGGGCCGAATCTCTCTCGGCCCATCTCCCCCTCCCTCCCCGGCTATCTCTCTCTCTCTCTCGCTCTCGCTCTCCCCGCCTCCATCCCTGGCGAGCTCCCCGCCCGCGAAGTCGGCCCCCGCGCGCCGTTGTTCGCGCGCGCGCCCGCGTGGTTGCCGCCCATGCCGCGCCTGCGCCGTCCGCGTCACCCGGCCCCGCTGCCCTGCCGCGCCTGCAGCCGCGCAGCCGCTCGGCCCCGCAAGCCAGAGCGCGTGCCCGAGCCGCGCCGCTCAAACCGCCGCGCCGCCCGTTGCTTCCCGCGCACGCGTGCCGTGGTGGCCGACCGCCTGGTCGCCGCCGCCGTCAGCCTCTGCCTGTCGCCCGTGTCGCCGCTCCGCTCCACACCGCCCCGCCGTCATCGCCGTCGTCATCGCCTCGGCCCCGCCATTCCGCGCGCAAGCTGCCAAAGGACGGAGGCAGAGCTCCTCCCTCTGCCGCGTCGCCCCCGCTCCCTCCTTTTCCCGAAGAGGCAAGGGACAAGCCCCCTTTCCTCTCCCTATTTTCCCCTTTTTCCTCCCGCCGGCGTCATCCTCCTCCCTCCTCCCTGTCGCCGCTTTGGCCGCGACCGCCGAGCGCTAGCCCTCTCCTTTGACCGCCCTAAGTCGGTTCCCAAACCGACATTGCCATCCTATAAACCCAAGCCTCCCCCTTTCCTTTCCTCTCCCATTCGCCTCCACGCCATTGCCGCCGCCTCCCGTGCTCTGTTCGCCGTCGCCGTTCGTCGTTGCGCGTGTCGGAGGAGCCGGCACGAGCAAGGACGCGGAAGGGGACTCCGGGCGCGCCCTCTCCTTCCTCTTCCCCGGCCCGAGGCCGGAGAGATTACTCCCGCGCCGTCGGCCTCTCGTCATTGCGCCTCGCCCGCACGGTGGTGCATCTCCCCGTTCTCCCTCCTCGCTCCATCTCCTCCCCTTAGACTCGGGTAGTAGCATGAGTAGCCTCCCCGTAGCTAGCCGGCGCCGCCCCGACCGTTGCCGCCGCTCGCCATGTGCTCGCCGCCGTCGCCGCCCGAGCTCGGAAGCGCCTCTCGTCGCCGGCCTCCCTCGATGCGTTTCCTCCTAATCCAACGCTAGCATCGGATTCCCGTAGCCGCGTAGATGCTCTCGCCGCTGGGAATCGGCCCCTCGTGACCTCGTCGCCGTTTCCCCCTTCTCCCGCCGCCGGTTGCCGCCGCCGCGATTCGCCGCCGTCAAGCTCCCTCCGGCGAATCCAAGCCGTTGGCTCGTCTCCCCTCATCTCGTGCAACCACCCGGTGTGCTCGCTTTCGCCTGTATTGCCGTGGTTCGCTCCGCCGCTCGCCGCTGTTGTCCGCTGTCCGTTCCGCCCGGCGTCGTCGTCTACCTCCCGCCGGCCCGCGTGGCAGCCACGTAGGCGCCACGTCAGCGCCAGCTCGGCCAAGGCCGGGTCGAGTCGACCCCGGTCAGCCCCTCCCCGTGCGCGCGTTCCACCGCGAGCCGTGAGGCTGCGCGTGGGCCCGCCGCATCCGTTCCACCGCGAACCGCGCGCGTGCACCGCGTCCCTCCCCCGCCCGCGCGCGTGCGCCGCATGCTCGCTCCGCACGGTGAACCGTGTCACGGACAAGCGGGTCCCACCCGGGACCACGCGAGGTGAGCCCGGTCCACCGGCTCTCTCTCTCCTCCCCTCCCGCGCGCGCGTGCTTGGGCCACCTTGGGCCGGCCGGCCCATTTAGCTCGGCCGAGCCGCCCCTTTTCTCTCGGGCCGCGCCCTAGCCGCCCGAGGAAAAGTCTAATTTCCCTCCCCCTCTTCTTTTCTTTTTCAAAAAGGATTTAATTAAATCCTTTTCCTTTAGACCAAAAATCCAATAATCTTAGAAATTCAATATCTTCCCAACCGTAAATCCGTTTGACTCCGTTCAACTTCCAAAATTCCTCAAATCTCGAGATCTATCTAATGGCACGCTTAGAGGTCATTAATAGGGCTTTATTTTCGCCGTTTGTTGAGTTGTCCCGTTTCGCGTGTAGTTTCGGAGCCCGAAGACCCGCAGTGCGAGGATTTCGAGGATCAAGCCCAAGATCTCGAGCAAGGCAAGCCACCTTTGAACATCTTGAGCCTATATTTGAACTTAATTATGTTGCTTGAAAAATATTATGCATTGATAGGATCGCACTTAATCTGCTTGTCCCGTCTGCAAGGCAGATTGGCAGCCTACCTAATTTGTTGCATTTGATCCTTCCTTCGTTAATTGTTATACCATGTTCCCTTGTAACCACCCAGTTGCGCCTCGGAAATCGTGCACTCTGCACGAGTATCGACGGTCGCCTTCAAACTTAAAATATGATAAACATCTTGGGTAAAACTTGGGTTTTACAAAAGACTTGGAAAACCCGACACCTGGGTCGGTGCTTGCGAACTAAATGAATTTCCAAAACCGCGGACCGGGGAACGTACCGGGTGTACGGTTTTCCGCTCTTGCACTTAAGGACCGTTTCCTTGGATTTTCATCCGAACATAAGACAAGTACGACCACATGGGTGGAATGGGACACCCCTGGCTGAGTAACTAGCTTATCAGGGGAGCCTTGATGCCGAGAGACATGTGGATTCGCCGGGGTGGTGTCGGGGAGGACCCCTGGGCTTCCTGGCACAGTATGGTCTGGGACCTAACCTGTTGTTGGTCTGGGACCCCTCTCGTCGGCATATGGTAAACCTGTGTCGGCTTTCGAGATGCCTTGTCATGAAAGCTTGGAGGTCTCCCGATGTGGCTGATCCCCACGGGCTGGGTGATCCGGGTTAGTAATGTCGTGTGGGTAAAGTGTACCCCCTCTGCAGAGGTTAACAAACTATTCGAACAGCCGTGCACACGGTTATGGGCGGATGTGAGGTGATTCCTAGCGTAGTTTTGTTTGACTACTGCCTTGTGAAATTGCCGTTGTGAAAAAGGGGATCGATGTTTGAGAAATCTGCAGCTGATGGGATCAGCTAGGCCCGGGTGGCCGTTTGAAAGTTGTTGGCCCGGGTGGCCGTTTGAAAGTTGTTGGCCGGGTGCCAATCTTGATCAATTCAAAAGACTGATACATTGCACATACTCCGACCGGACGAGACGCACTGTCTCATCCGTGTCGTTTGAGAAGCACTCACTTAGTTGTTTTTAGAAAAGAGTTCAAATAAAATCAATTGCAAAAACAACAGCCCTTTCTTTGTAGCCTGCATTAAACACTTATTTCCCATGGCTTGCTGAGTACTCCCGTACTCACCCTTGCTCTATATAAATAATTCCCCCCCCCCCAGTTGCTGAAGAAGATGAAGCGGATCCTGCTGATGAGGAGTTCTTCCAGGAGCAAGCCGGCTACGATGAGTTTTAGGGTTTCGGCTTAGTTCCCAAGTCGCGCCTGTGTTGTTTGGTCCAAGTCCTGGCTTCCGCTTCCCTTTTGTAATGCAGTTGTGAGCTCGGGATCTGTCCGCAGCCCAACATGACTGTACCTCTACTCTATAATAAAGAGACCTCTGTTGCTGTGATAATCTGTCTTCCTGTGATACCAGCACTGTTTCCTGGGACTGGTATCGATTAACAGGTTAATTTGGAGCGTCGCGGGCTAGTTCCGGTCGGTACTAGTTCGGGGCGTGACATAGTACCATTGACATGAGCATATGTAAATATGAAATAGCATAGTACCTATCGTTTTCTTTGTCTGTGCTTGGGTTCTTATTATGTCCTTCTTTTTACCCCTTGTTTCGTAGATGAAGTCAGTCCAATTAGTTGGTTTGTATGTTCTTCCTTTAGGACCTGTAAGCCTCTTCCTGCTTTGATTGCTCTAGTTACTGTTGTCCTGTTAGGTAATAAAGTACACGTCAGTATTATGATAAGATGTAGTAATGTTAGCGAGAGAAATAAAATTTAGTTTACCTTCGTTTCACAAGTCATGTTTACATTTTGGTTTATATAGGACTCTTCGTTATGATTTGATACATGCTCCCTGGGATCATTTTGTTCTTGTTCAACATCCTGCAATAGTGTCAACCTTTTTTTAGCGGTGTATATACGTAAGTAATAATGATTAACAGTCTAGCATATGATGTTTACCTCAAACACATGCGTACTATCTTTTCGCTTTGGGCATTTTGAATCATTTTCCATGCAATCTAGTATCAATGATCGCATACGTGGCCAAAAATCCTTTGTGAAATCATTGAAATTATCTTGTAAAGTTTGGATGCTTTCTTGTAACCTTTCTTGTAAAGTGATGTCGGCTAATTGTTCAGTGGATGTTATAGAGTGTATCTGAATAGCACAAGTGAGAAAAGGATGTCAAACATATTTTGTTAAATAGAGTTCGTATTAAAACCCCATAATATATACCTCTTCAGAAGTGCCTTGAAAATCTTCATTGCTACGTGTTTCTGAGTCATTGTCGTGCGCTTTTTCATCGGGGATTTCATTGCAATGTATAGTTCCCCTAATATCGTCGACAACCTATTTTTAGTGAAAAAGGGGTATTAGAGATTTTACAGACAGTTGATATAATTAGTACATAGTATTAAAAATGAGATAGTTACCTTCCCTTGTCCAAAAAGGTAAGAAATTCGCTTTTTTTCTTTTTTTTCCCAGTACTGAATTAGTGGCCTTTGACGGCTAGAATGATATATTGTCGCAGCCAATTTATCTATTTGCACTTTTTCCCAATACCAAATCTGCAAGCATTTGAACATTAGATAATGAGTATTGCTATGAAAATATGTTCATGACAATTTTGTAAACATACTAAATTTTGAAACGAACCTGTAAGAGGCATACATTCCCCTCAATGTTTGTTGTCTTCTCTCTAAATTTTATTATGCCTTTCAGTAACTGATTCAGTGTTAGACTAGACCAGTTTAGTTCCCTCATTTTGTCAACGTCGTCGACGAGATTGAGATATTCTGAGCGCACATATCTTTGAGTTGTAGGACATATGAATGATCCAATTGAGAAAAGAATAAATCTTCGAATGAAGTGGTCATCGTAGCTCGAGGAGTTGATTATTGCTTCCCGTAATGCTTGTAAAGTAATTGTTGTTTGGCCTTCCTGTTTGTACAGGTTGAACAATTCTGGTTTATTGATTTTTGGTGCCTCAAATATGTCATCTCCTTTTGATGGCAGTCCAAGCAAACAATCAACATCATCGAGTGTCATCGTTACGAAGGTACCATTAATATTGAATGCTTTCTTCTCCTTGTCGTAGCTTCTTGCAATCTCATTACACAAGTTTCGGTCAATATGTATGTTGTCAATCTTTAGCAAGTTGCCAAGACCTGAACCCTCGATAGCTTCCTTTTGACGTGGACTTAGATGGAGTATTACCTCGTACATGGCATGTGGAGAGCAAACTAGAGTTCCCTGATTAACAGAAAAGATAATAAAAGTTTAGTCCTTGTGAAAATTTATACAAGTGCTCATATATACAGCAGCCATGAATCCTAATGGTGCACTGTATTGCACATCATAAGGTACTAATCCATATTAATTTTCTTAACATGAGAACCAATGTGATTGAAGTGAACACCTTATTACCATTTGGGGTCATATAAATCATAATGTACTATATTCTTACTGATGTGATAATTATGCAAGCATATATTTTTTTGTACTATATCTTTCTTAGTGGGGGTGGGCGTGGGGGTGGGGTGGGGGTTTGGCTCGACAGGGATTTCTGAACATATAGGATGAAGGTGTTAGTCAATATAAGAGTGCGTAATTGGAGACAAAGCAGTAATTGGTTCACGGGAAAATAAGGGTTAAGGTCGTAAATGCTTTTTGAGCTTTCATATGGTGTTTTCTTTTCTTGTGTCTGTGGAAGGAGCTTTCATTGGAAGGTATTAGCAATGAAAATGTATTTCATATTTATCTCTGCAAGATTAATAAAAGATTTTATATACTAAAGTACAGTTGCAAAATGGGTATAATCATAGTATACTTCTGTCCTGTTTTTGCAGTTCCCTCTAGTATGTATGTGTGGAACAATACGAAGAATGGTAGCTGAATCCAAGGATCCAGATCTCTCAAAGTTGGAGCTTGTACATGTACCAGGGGGAGCTTTAGCATTTCAACTTGCTGCCAAGTTCTGTTATGGGAGCTTTAGCATTTGTTTAATTCACTAAAAAATTGATTCTATATACGCTCTGTTAGGTGGGAAAATCAGCTATATGTTGGGTAACAAAAGTGTATGGTGCTGCAGTATGAGTTAAACCTGACCCCTTTAAACTGTTGCCTGTATTATCCCATGTAGCAGGCCCATATTTCTTGGGACATCTTGCCATGGTGTTTTCTCTGTGAGGCTGCTACGTCCTCTAAACATTTGATACAGAGACTAGCCAGAGCTCAAAAGAGGCACGCAGTTTCATCAGGAAAGAGACTATCTTCCTAAATAATCTAGTTATATCTGCTATACTTATCATAGCACCTCAGATCGGATGTATTTTTTGCTTGAGGAGTGTATGATTTCCAGCAGTGATGTATACAAGAGCTGAGAGTGAAAATTTCATGTAAAAAGACGTACCCGTTTTTTCTTCTGTTGGCTTGTGCCCGTCATCGCGGGAGCATATTGTTTTTGTTTGCTCCTCATGGGGGGCTCATAATTTGGCCTCATGTTGTAAAGAAACCGAGAACTGTATCATATATCGACATATATATTACACCTGGGATTAGCTTGTTATGAAAAAATAGAAGATCAATATGATACACAGTTATTAGCTATTGTAAATCCGCGGCTACGAGAAACATAAATTTCGGCAGGGAAAAATAACAGATAATTCGGTTTAAAAAAGAACAGATAATTCGGCATAAAAACATATGAGCAAAATTCTGCAGGAAAAAAAAACAGATAATTATGCATGAAAAAAATTCAGTTAGAGTACGGAAATTCTGTTATACTTCTACTACCTAATCTCAGCCGTGTTCGGTAGTATTAGTTTTAAAAACCTCGTGAGTTTAAAACGGAATAAAAAGATATCGTTAATATAACACAGGATAAGTTCCGACAATTTTTTATAGTTGTGAAAAATAATCTGTTCCGCTATATTATACGAGCGATCGACCGGAAATCCATGTTTTTAAAAAAAGCGACCCTCTGGACGGTGCGATTTAATTTTTTATTTGTCCAAAATTAATCCGTGCCGCTATAATATACGAGCTATCGACCAGAAATCCATGTTTTTAAAAAAGCGACCCTCCGGACGGTGCGACTTAATCCGTTCCGCTATATTATACGAGCTATCGACCGGAAATATTTGTTTTATTAAAAATCGACCGTCCCGGACGTAATAGTTATTTTGTCAGAATTAATCCGTTCCGCTATATTATACGAGCGATCGACCGAAAATATTTGTTTTATTAAAAATCGACCGTCCCGGACGTAATAGTTATTTTGTCCGAATTAATCTGTTCCGCTATATTATACGAGCGATCGACCGGAAATCCATGTTTTTAAAAAAGCGAACCGGTCCGGACGGTGCGACTTAATCTTTTATGTGTCCAAAATTATCAGTTGCGCTTTAATACACTAGCTATCGACCGGAAATCCATGTTTTTAAAAAAGCGAACCGGTACGGACGGTGCGACTTAATTTTTTATGTGTCCAAAATAATCTGTTGCGCTGTAGTATACTAGCTATCGACCGGAAATCCATGCTTTCTAAAAAATCGAACCGGTCCGGACGGTGCGATTTAATTTTTTATGTCTCCAAAATAATCCGTGCAGATATATTCTATGCGCGCTCGACCGGAAATCATTGTTTTCTAAAAATTCGACCGTCTCGGACGTTATAGTAGTTATTATGACCGAAATAATCCGTTGCGTTTTACAGCGTGCAGGTATATATATATCCACAGAAAACGGAACAACGAAAACATTGGAATGCTCAACTTGAGTTGTGCACGGTCACATGTTGATCCGGCCGGATGTAGCGGCAACAATACAAATAGATATAGATTCCAGGAAAATAGGTATTTGTTATTCTGCTTTTCTTGTTGTCTCGCCAGATTAGTTTCAATCATGAAACTTGCCGATCGCCAGCAGTCTCCGGTGACGATGTCGGCAGCGACGGACCCGACGGGGTCTCCGATCACGACGTCTGCAGCGACGCACCCGACGAGGTCTCCGATGACGACGTCGGCAGCGAACCATCCGACGGGGGATTCTTCAGCGGCACGGTCTAGGGCCAGTAAGACTTCGAAGGATGATAGCACTTGCACCGTTTCAGATGACCCCGTCGTTACGGGTGTTATCGATGCTTTCCGATCTCCACCGATTCTTCAAAAAACTGCGGTATTTTTGCTCACATTCCTGTTGTCATAGATATTTATTTTTAATAACTCTCATTGTGTACTCCAATTTTTTTTGGTACATAGTCCGCACATCTATATCCATTTTTTTAATCATAAACTTGTCAATTATATAACATTGCAAATCCATGTCTAGCACCTCTGTGTTGTATCCACCATATTAGCCGGAAGCTATAATGACGTAGTGACAATATGAAGCAAATGATTGTGATTGTTTTTTTAGTACGTGATTTTGTATACGGGAATAAATGAATGTTTGTTTTCTGGTTTTGTGCATGAATAATAAATTAATGTTTTTATTTGTTCAGGTCTCCGGATTGCAAACACAGATTTTGCTTTCACTGGGGGACCTTTCGAGCCAAATTTGTGAAACGCAAAAGATGTTGATAAAGATGGCCCATGATAACACTGAATTTCAGGAAAATATGAATGATAGAATGACAAACGTTGAACACATTCAACAGCTACAATTACAGCAAGTCACGGTACATTTTCTGAAGATTTATGTTTGTTTTTTCCACATGGCAAAATGCTTTGACACGTATCTTTCTTTTGTGCAGGATATAACGCATGGAGAACAACATTTTCCAAGGAAAAGATACATCGAGGTCGAGTATCCTAGCACTATAGGAAAGAGGGTTCGAGGAGTCAATGGTAGGGCCGTTGTAAGTAACAAGAAATTTGATTGTTACAAAAGATGCTTGGTAGACGGTAACGATGACTTCGATTTTGTTTGCACTACGGACGAAACACGCATTGCGTTGCGTATATTGTGTGCAAAGCCTACTGAGACGATCATCCATATTGTTGACGTCGTTTTGACGAAGGCCGATTTGGTATGTCTTGTACAGACTTATCCGTATGACAATTATGAAAAAAACATTAGCACAAAGGTACGCCTATGCACTATTTTTGCAAAAAGTAAAGCAAAATCATCTCTAAGTAATGCTTCATAAATTGTATTGCTGATGCAGATCATTAAGGCGTTTGTCAAGCATTTTGGACAAAGTAGATCAATTAAACGACATAAACATATGTACCATGCCTACTTAGAGACCCCGTCAGTTGTGTCAATGCTTATCAAGTATGGCTATTATGATGGTGTTGAGCTAGGAAACACTGATGAAAATATGTACAAATCCGCTGGAGTCAGCTATGTGAATAATGATATGGTAAAATCATACCTTACAAAATTGAATTCATTATATTATTTAACTATTTTGTAAATTGTATTGATTTGACATACAGATTTTCCTACCAATAAGAACTTCAATAGACCATTGGTACGTAGCGGTTCTGGACTGTACCAGAAAGGTGTGTGTCCTTGACTCAATGGACACGACTGAAGATGACTTGAAAGAACTTAAGTTTCTGGTACTTTTTCCCCATAAAGTGTTAGCATTATCAGTGCAACCAAGTTTGTAGAATATTAATTATCACATATTTATTTCATGTAGATGAAAGGCATCCGCAAATGTGTCCGACTTGTCCTCGATGATAAAATAGTAGAGAACCCTCTGTGGGACGATTACAATGTTCAAGCTTGGAAAATCAGGATTAGATATAACTTGAATAACAAAAAAGACAGGTTTGATATTTACAACCCTGAGAGTTGACTTTGTAAAAAAATTTATTTCGGAATAATTTTACATCTACTCGTACTCGTACAGGACATCCAGTGGGCTTTACTCAATCAAGTTCATGGAGTTATGGACAGGAGATTCGCTAAGCAAACAATTTTATCAGGTATATATGTTGTACAATTAGCACGGAAGCATTCCTATTTATTTCATTTAAAACTAATAATATTGTTGTCAATTACACAGGAAGACATAGACAGCTACAGGAGAAAACTTGCAGCAATCTTGTACATGTCTCCGTCAAACAAGCTTCGAAACAATATCTGTTCTACCTCAAACGGACATGGTACTGATGGAGGAACTAGGGCGGCAGATGTATGATTGAATAAGAGTTCTTTACGGTTTTGATAATTTCAGCTCAATGAAGACATATTGAACATGTCAGAAATTCATGGTGACTAATAATAACTGAGGCATTGTGTTCGATTAATTATTGTCATATACAGCTACAATTTTTTCCCTGAAATTAATTGCACTGTTTTGGCTTGGTGCTGTTCAAGACGAACTGTATTTACTGTACCGATGCCTTTTGATTATTTTCAGCAGTACAGTTTTCTATTTCCTACAACACATAGTTGGTATATCTATAGACAAAATTAACATGAACACCATATAACAGCTTAAACCATCACGTAGGCTAAATATAAATCACATAGTGCATATCATAATTCATCAATTAATTTAGCTTGTTTTCTTCACATCCTGTTCAAGAGGGTATAAGTCATTTAATGACATGCAAGTACGTAATATACATCGATACTTAGGAAGTGCAATATTTATACATGTCATTGTCAGACAATCATATCTCAACGATCCATTTTGAGATGCTGAAACCAACGCAACCAAACTGAAGTACTGAACATCGCATGAGCTGAACACGCAAACTTCTGATGAAGTCTGATGAAGTCATGAGCATGAACTCTAAAACACAGTTCAGTTGAACAGGCCGGCCACTGACAATCGCATCAGCTACTGACTTCGGAGATGCTGTGCAGCGATGGGCGCCATTGACGATGCCGGGAGTGTGTCGCCGAGCTGCTCCGTTGGCCGTCTATATCATGCTGCGCAAACCGCGATAGGATGGGCAGCAGAAGAGTAATCAGAATTCAGAACATGGCACTTTGTCAAAATTTAATAAAGTTTAGGAGACTTTGCAATCAAATCAAATTAAAGATAAACCTAAATTATGAAGGCTAAGGTGTTCAATACTGGAATGTCAAGCTAATGAGATTAGATCTTGCCAAATTACATGCTATTCATGACAGGGAAATGTAGATGGCTAGAAGATGAATAATGGTCTTTTGCAGGAACTGAAAATCCCTTTCTTGTCGCAACAAGACATTTGATGTTTATTATTATCACCCATAAACTGTTTCAAGAATTGTCGGTGATTTTTTTAAAATTTAATTCGTCTGAAGTTTTGGAACTGACAACTAGGTTCGAGGCCTTAGTGGAGCACTTCACTTTTCTGAGGCATTCATAGTTCATACAACATGTGGACACTCTGATCATGTAATCTTGGATATTTAGGAACATGACAGTACTATTACTTCAATCTGAAAAGTTGATGTGACAGAAAAAATAAATAAAACCAAGATGTTGACACACCATAAAGTAAGCCTATAAATCCAAACTTATCACTGCTCACAAGTTTGTATGATTGCAAAGCCTTACTACTGCCATAGGCTCACATTGGAGGAAGTAGTTAGCAGATCGTTCTATAATCATCACAGGAAAAAGGTTTCCTGACCAAACTAGTAGTGATTAAAAAGCTTCCCAAGTCCAGCAGCCATATGCAGTTGTATTGTACCTTATAACTTACAAGATCTGATTAAAAACTGCTGCAATGTTTCTGCACATATGGAAACGCACGCCTAACTTTCAGAAGAGATTTTACCTGATGCACACAGCAAAATGATCTGTTCCCATGCATGCAGTCTTGATGGCTATAGAAAAGGAGTCTGTTCTTCACCTATTGCTAAGATTGGAGCCACTGAACTGGTAGAAATAGGAAACAGTCAGCAAACGAAATTGAAATGGATTCAGAGGAGGGTGTAACTAGAAGAATACCCCCCCCCCCTCCCCAAACAAAAAAAGTTTTCAGTATTAATGGCACAAGTAATCTTGTGTTCTTGCCATGATCTGTCTCCTGATTACAAGTCTCTTGTCTGAACCTGAATTATTACCCCAGACTATGTTCAACTAAGACTATGTAAAAGTATATCCTTCCCAATAAAGAAATTCTCCATATATCATTTTAAAACTATTTCGAATTTCCATTCCATGGAATTCAACCAGGAACAGTAACATTTGATTGAACAATAACTGTCTAATAAAGTTTAGTTCACAGCATTTCTAATCCAAAAGCATTCACCAGCGGAAACACTTAATATGCACATCTTGAGAAAAGATTAAACTAATCCAAAACAAAAACAATGCCAATAATACAAAATATACAAAGTTTGTGAGACACAATTACCTTATTGGTTATTTGTGTGCAATGTCTCACGGAATGGCCTTCGTCTCTTCGATGGAGCTCCTTTTGCCCTAATCTCTTCAGGACCAAGTACTCTCTTCTCTAATGGCTGGTTACTAGACAAAAAGTGAGTTGACATAGGACCAAAATCTCCGGCCACGATGTTCTCATCGGATGACGATCCTTTATCCAAAATCCCCTTTAAGAAATCCATCGCCTTTTCTGTCTGCTCAGGGTTCCTAGCGGCCTCGAAGAAAGCATCACTACCTAGATTTCGGAGGCTACGGTACCGAACCATGTGTTCAGACCACACATTAGGATCGGCATTCCTGTCTGACCTAAATGCCGCCTTTGCTCCCATTGTCCACCTATCCACGACACAACAACGAGGGATGGTGTCAAAACCAAGGAACTTGACTACAACAAAAATGTGTGAGCAAGGGATGTCTTCGCACTCCATCTTCTGACAGTGACATTCCACACCTTCCAAAGCCTGGCCTTTAAAAGAAACCCTCACTTCATCCCACACCTCATTATCGTCCTTCAAACCAACAACATACAATGACGAACCATCTTGATTAGTCCCACTGATGACTTCAAGTCCTGCAATTAGCCGTATCTGTGCACGGACTTTCTTGAATACGACTGCGGTGTATATACGGGCAGCGTCTTTCTCCAATGGGTCGGCGTCTATTCTACAAAAAGGGACCGAATTGGTAGACTTAGCGTCCAACTGAGCCTCCTTCTTACGCAGGCCTTGTATGCACAACTTAACATGTTTGACTAAGCACATTAGTGACATGTTTCTCTTTAGAAGGGTGTGAAGCTTTGAGTTCAGTGACTCACTACGTTGGTTGCTGCGCATACCCAACAAGTATTTCCCATCTGTATAGGCAGCTGCCCACTTCTCCCTTAGTCGGTACATCAGAGCGATCCATTGTCCATTTCCCGTGCCTCCATTCTCCTTAAAATCAGCCCAACGTCTCTCGAACTCCTCCTCATCCATACTCTCATAAATTAATTTTCTTAGCTCGTCGAGTTTTGGCTTACGAAGGTGACGACTCATATTCTCCTCTATATGCCAAGTACACAATCTATGGTAAGCACCCGGCATTACCTTACTGATAGCCTTCGCCATTGCTAGGTCGCCATCGGTAATTAATGATTTTGGATGCACTTGACGCATTGCCTCCAAAAAAGTCTCAAGGAGCCAACAGTAAGAGTTGACAGACTCATTTGATAGAATTCCGCACCCAAAAATTGTTGTACTTTTGTGGTGGTTAACTCCTATGAAAGGAATGAAAGGAAGATTGTACTTGTTTACACGGTAAGTGCTATCGAAAATAACAACACCACCAAAAGCAGCATAGTCTAAACGTGATTCAGCATCTGCCCAAAACACATTCCTAAGACGCCCTTCCTCATCCGTGGTGTATTTGAAGAAAAATTCTGCATCTTCTTCTTGCTTCCTTGTTAGATATTTCAACACATCTTCAGCATCATGACCCTTGATATTCTTCATCTCGTACCGCGTAAAGAAATTATAAAGGTCCTTCATCACAAAACCAACCTCGTCTAACTCATCGTGGTTATTCTCCATAACCTCCATGACTTGAAAGGGCCTAAGGCCACTCATGCGAAGCTCGACCGCTTGGGCTTTCTTAGAATCACTCATCACACGATGAACTCCTAAAAAAGCAACATGGTCTGGATTTGCAAGTTCGTGCGTATGTTGGTTATCAAACTCCTTAACAAACCACACCCCCTTCTCCTCGTTCCGCTCAATCTCAAGCTTAGCTAAGCAACCGCAGCGGGTCAGTGCCCGTGGCTCCCTTATCCGCTCTGTCCTCTCAAAGTGCTTCAACTCCCTGTACCCTTCACATGAGCATACGAATTGCCTCCATATAATCTCACCGTCCTTCCGTTTAAGGTTGTTTTTCCTCACACTGAAACCCTTCCCCTTTGCATAGTCTAAATAGAATTTGTAACCTTCCTCCTCACTTGAAAAAACCACAGTACCCATCATTTTATACTCTTCCTGATCCTCTAGGCTCACATAGCTCGAAGTCATTATGTCAGACCTCACCTACGGAAAAGTACAAAAAAAAACAAACAGATCAAGCACCCAAATATAAGCTTACGTCCTTTATACCTCATAAGTATATATAAAAAAAAGAACAACCATCAACTGCATAAATACATTGCCACTCTAAACTATTGAGCAATTACTACAGTTCCCCCACAATGGCTGCAAATTTTGTATGTACGATAAATTGTTATACTAAAATACATTTTCTGAAAATGGTTGTTCAGAGATAATTTTTCTGTTTTCATTTCAGCTGTACAGTCAAATTTTGTGTTGCACATCATCCAGTAGTTTCAGAACTCTGTTTCTTTTTTCAGCACCACTGGAGAATATATGCATTTGTGTATTTCACAATGACTTCGGTTACATGCTCCTCTCTGATAATTCTACCATTGTCGAAACCCTTAAAAAAGGAAGATCCGAAACGGAGCCAGGTCATTGCAGCTTATTAAGACCTATTTGTAGTCAGATCGTTGCCACAATTCCTGAATCTCTTTTGCAGGTCATGTGGATTCCTATGGACATAATCAAGTTAGCTGACAAACTAGCAAAATAAGCCAAGTCCAATGTTAATGCAGCCCCTATCTATTTTTGTCAAAATATATCGCATTTGTCTTATCCTACCAGAAGATGTCATGCTAAATCATATCTAAATATCAATGGTCAGTTCGCTAGGGCAGCAAGCCATACATGCACAGCAAAATCAATTTAATATTGTTCATATTTCTTTCAAAAAAATATTGTTCTTCAGTTTCATCGTTCATACTTACAACTCAACATACAAAATCAATTTACTAAATCTCCTATTCTATTTACAAGCTAGTTTACACATACATTAACAAGCAAGTATATGCATTAATAGAGGAGCAATTCAGACAAGTTCACCACTAAGGATATGAAGGGGAACAGAAAGCCAGGTTGGGGGGAGGGGATGGGGATGGGGATGGGATGGTGAAAGGCAAACTCACCATTGGAGCTCCACTGCATGGCTGAAAAAATGAAAAGAAAATTATACACATTGGAAAGCCTCCAAAATAAAATGATCTGCAGAGCCTTACAAAATTATGGACCTTAACTGTTCCATGCTGGCCGTAACCACTATAAACTAGTAGTATCTTCTGAAATTTGACTTATGTGATGTAGCACAGGGAGTGGAACTATTTCTGCAAGCAACGAATCAAATAAAAATCGATCTGTGTGTAATTTACGAAGTATAGAGAACTCCAGAATTAGTACTAGAATTTTACTGAAGCAAAATCATAACCATTTAAACCGCTGTCGGCTGCTCATCAACTAAAATAGAATGAAGCACAAGCGCAAATCATCTCTCGCTAATGGTCACAGAAGAATTATCTATGTGGTGATTTGATAACATTTGTCAGACACATTTCAAATTTGTATAGTTGGGACAACAACCTCATTAGAAATCTAGCAGGTTGTGCTTATGAAGTACTGCTTGGTGTTAAAACTGAATTTTGCTCGCGTCAGGCTGCTACTTTTGGAGGATCTAATAGTGATCCTACAGCATTACTGTATCATTTATCAGGAAGTGATGGGAGAAAATGGGACAGGACGTTACCTGTTCTCGAACCAGTAGCAGCCGAAGAGATGGGATGAACAATCAACGGCAACATCAAGATGAGGGCGACGTTGCATCATCAGCCTCTCCTCCGCCGGACTACCATATATACAAGCAGCACATCGTGGATCCGCCGCCCTTGCCGAGGCGCCGAGCACGTACGCCGCAACCGCCACAGGTCGCTGGAGGTAGAGAAGGTGGATGGGGCAGAGGGCCGCGAGGGCGCTGGAGGCGATGAACGCGGCGAGGGAGATGGACGAGCGACAGAGGCGACGATGGAGGTGAACGGGAGGCCGACAATGGCGTCGAAGGAGGCGGCGAGGGCGGGGGAGGCAGACGGCGACGGAGGGGGCCGGAGAAGGCGACGCGGGCGGAGGAGACGGACGGCGACTGAGGAGGCGGAGAAGACGGCGACGACGAGCGATACGGACGGCGACGGAGGCGGGCAAGGCGGCGAGGTTGGGGGAGGAATTGGGGGACGGTATCCACACCTGCGATGCGAACCGAAGATGCGAACCAATGCGAACAGAATAAAACATCCCATACCAAAATTACCCCTAAAGGATATTAGAAGATTACTTACCTGTCCTTTAAAATAAAGGGTCCAGATTAATTCTACTCGGAGTAGAATACTTCAAGTATATTGCACCTGAGCGTCGGCCTGTGTAGTAATGGCAGATCGCACGGCTGATTGGCTGACACGGAGGAAGGGCACTGTGTTGGAGTTTATTTACTTAATCTAATCCCAAACCTTAGCCTAAACATGATCGCCTTTGCTTAATGTGAAAATTGTTGATTCACTGACCTGAGGATGAAGCCATTGAAACCGATGTTGATTTCTTTTCTTACACGAGAATACGAGAAGCCTCACAAACCCCTTTCAGTGTTAAAATCGATCGGGCAACTGAATTAGAGTTTTAGAGTTAAAGAGAGATCAGCCTGACCTCTGCATCTCCTCCTCTTTATTATATAGCGACACTAGTGGGGCTCGACGGTTTTATTTCTAATTAGATTCGAATATAATCCATTTTGTACCGATCACACTAAAGAGATCTTATTTCTTTAGTGTATCTCTTGTTACGAAAAGAAACCAGTGAAAATTAAATCTTTTCCTGACTAACCTTATCGATAATGAATCGATAAAATCAACTAACGCACTGTTGCACCAAAGCAGTTTGGAATAGCTAGGCATCATCTGTGAGAGGCTCAAAAAAGTTGACAGGGCATTATTGGCAGTTGGCACCACAGGAGATTATTGCAGATGAACACGTGTTACGGTGCCATATGCTCGTGAAAATGATAATAATAGTAGTAAGTAAAAGCGAAGAACTTAGAAGAAGATTAGGTATATAGAGCAAAGAGGAATAGGGGTGGCATTATTGCCACGGTTTGGCAGAGGAGAGCTCGGGCGACTACTTGTCCCAAACCCGTCGACAAGATTCATAGTATTCATAGTAGTAGAATAAATCTAATCTTATCTTAAATTACTACTACTTTTTTTCTAAATATTTAACGCCGTTAATTTTTTTAAATATGTTTGACCGTTCGTCTTATTAAAAATTGAAGTAATTATTAATTCTTTTTCTATCATTTGATTCATTGTTAAATATACTTGTATGTATACATATAGTTTTACATATTTCACAAAATAAGACGAACGGTCAAACATCTGTTAAAAAGTCAACGGTATCAAATATTCAGTGGGTGTTTGGGAGAGAGAGACTAAACTCCAAAAAAAAAAGTCCTAGGGAGAGAAGGACTTCTCTCAAAAAAAAAAAGTCCAGAGGGACTAAAGCCCAAACACCCCCTAAATATTTGATGGAGATGGTAAATGGTAGCTTATCATGATTGTTAAGAAGAAGGCAAAATTGGTTCTGTGGCACTCAAAGTTTTCGTTTTTGGTTTTATAGCGCCGAAAGTTCACCGTTTGGTTTAATAGCACCCAAATCTTTCCTCCATTCCTGTTTAGAGATTTTCCGTCGCACTCGCTCTCTCCCGTTTACCGTTTTCTTTCACCGTGGTAGAGTGCGATGGCTGTGAGAATGGACATCTTGCCCTTATGTGATTACGGGATTGATTTTCTATCTCCCACGAAACGATCTAACCAGACTCTGTCATCCCTGGCCTCGGCCGTTCTCGCTATTCCTGCCACACACACAGCGGCGGCGGGTAGCCTCGCCGCATCCATCTCCTCGCCTTCCTTCTCCTGCAGACATCCCCATTGGCCGTCGCCTCAATTGCTCGTGGTCATATCTGTTAGAAACCAGCAACATTAGTCTTCTCGGCCCCGGCGTGGCCCCGTCTGCCGCCGCCGCCGCCGCTGCCGCTGTCGAAAGCGACAACGCCCCATCCGTCTGGCTACTGGTCTCCTCATCGCCCCCGGCATCCTCCCACTACCGGCGATGACCCGTTGCCTGGTTCACCCATAACTGATGGCTCCACGTCACTTGGCAGGGGCCTCTTCTCTTCTCCTGCTTGCTGCCTCATCGATCCCCAATCAACTTCAGGGATTGTAATTTCAGCGAACTAATGCAACTATGTTTATTGATTTTTGATAGCTTCAGTAAAATAATGTAAGTGAGTTTCTTTTCTAGTGCGTACAGATGAACTCATGGTTCAGTACACTGATACAAGTTACTTTCTATTTCAGTGAATTGATGCAAGTTAATGGCCCGTGTGGGTTCATGTGGGAGACAGAAAGAGCATCACAGACCTTAGCTATCAGAGTTTTAGGGCATGTTTGGAGGAGTTTTAAATTCTGAGAAGTAGCTGTTTGGTAGCCAGCTTCTGAGAATTTGGAAAAGCTCTGAAACCTAGCTTCTCCAGCTTCTGTCTTCTTAGTTTATTTTTCAGAATCTGTAACTACAGATTCTCAGAAGCTGTGGACTGTTTAGGGCAGCTTCTAGCGGAAGCAACTTTTGGGAAAAGCTGCAGTTGGGACAAGCTCCCCCAAACAAAGCCTTATCTTTGTGTGAGTTGATCGCAGGAATGTAAGTCCACAATCGGGGAGAGAGAGGTCGTCGCCACAAAGGACGGACGACGGGATGATTCCTGGTTCGATCGTTTCGTCGTGAGATCAAAACAAATCCCGTAATCAAATAAGGGCAATATGGTCCATTCGCTCAGCCATGGCACTCGATCACGGTGAAAGAAAACGGAAAACGGGAGAGAGAGATGAAAAATCTCTAAACAAGAACGGAGGAAAGATTTGGATGCTATTAAACCAAACAGAGAACTTTCGGTGTTATAAAACAAAAAAACGAAAACTTTAAGTGTTGTAGAACCAATTTTGCCTAAGAAGAAATATATAATCTCACGTACTTACATTTACCTGCCATTACGAATACCCAAGTGTGAAATTCACCAGTGCACAGTACAATAGTTACGCTGACGCAGAGCAATAATAACCACTCCTTGGCCTTACCAATTACTGTCACGGACTCACCGGGCAATGCACAGGAAAGCAAAGAATGGACGGCAGCGCTGAGTCGTCGAGTACCAGCAATCGGGCAATCAATTCTGTTCATCCCCACCACCGCCGTCACGGCCTCACAAAAAGTACTAACCCTACACCAATGTTAATTCAATTTGGGAAATTAAGTAATATTACAAACTAGTTAAACTTTGTTAAGTTCGATCAGGTTTATATAAAATATTAAATTAGTTTTACTAAATTTAATATTAAATATATATTTTGATAATATATTTTAAATTAAAAATGCTACTGTATTTTTTTTAAAATGATCAAACTTAAATAAATTTTACTAGAAAAAAGTCAAATAACTTATGATATGAAACGGGGGAGTATTACAATCTCTTCTAGTTAAAATTCAATTCAAACAATAATCAGTTGTATTTCCTCCGGATGTTTCGTTTTGTTCTAAATCAAACGATTTTAAATAAATTCATAGAAAAATAATTAACATCAATACACCAAATGAATACACTGCCAAACTATGTTTGATGATAATGAAACTAATAATATGTCATAGATCATGGTATATTTTCATATAAACTTGTCAAAAGTAAAGTGATTCATTTAGAAGAAAAAAACGAAACCACCTTACTACCATATTAAACAGATGGGGTACAAGAAAAAAATGAATGAAAAGCTATAATCCGCAAGCCACGTTCGTTATCACGCATAAAACAATTACGCATGATTAATTAAGTTTTACTTATTCTAAACTTAAAATAATTTTATCTGATATTATAAAGCAACTTCTACATTTTTATAAGATAATGAAATGAAACATCCCGGCCTTTGCTCAGGAGAGTTACAGCTAATTATTACAAAAGTAGCACACTAAAAGAGTGTAATCCAAAATAAAGTAAGCACACCAACCAAATTTAAAAGAAAACCGAACATGACAAGGAAAACATTATTCACATTATTCCAGTTTATTAGTGAATCTCCATCCATGGTTGGCAAAAAGATGCATAACCGTTGTCTCAAGCTTACGACATGCAACACTCAGGAATTCTCCATCTTCCTCACACTTTTGTACTTGAGCCCACAGCCAAAGCTAAAATGTTGCCCTGAAAATTACCTGCATATAGGAAATAGATGGGGATTTGTAAAAAATTCTATCATTCCTACACAACCACAGAGCCCAACATAAGGCAGAGGCACTAACAAGTATCAGTTTACTCTTTTCCTTGTCCACCCCCTGAAGCCAACCATCAAAAATATCATATATGCTTCTAGGAAAGAATAATCCAAAAGAAAACTGAACTGCTCTCCAAATAAACTTTGCATAATGACAATCCAAAAACAAATGTTGAGTAGTCTTATTTTTTTAATAAAAAACAACATATTAAACACCCATTCCAATTTCGTCTTGCTAGATTATCCTTGGTTAACACAACTCCCTTAAGCAAGTACCACATAAAGATCTTAATCTTAAGCGGCATCTTATGCTTCCAAATGAACTTATTTCTGTCAATGTAACCATTATTAATTAAAGCTAAGTACATTGATCAAACCGAAATCTGACCATTCTGATGATAATTCCATCTAAAACAATCAAAAACAATCAGAAGAATCATCCAACTGGATATGAGTAATAGAAGCACACAATTATACCAAATTGGTAGATTCTGTCCAACTAAATCTCTCTTAAAGAAAACATTAAGCGGAACAGAGCCCATAACACTAGCAACAGAAGCACTTTTCCTTCTGAAAATAGCATATAAAGATGGATACTTATATCTAAAGGCCAAGTTTTCTAGCCATTTACCCTCCCAAAATCTTATCTATTCTCCATCATTCACAATATAAGAAACCATACTTAAAAAGGTATTTTTTTGACTTTCATAAGCCCTGACGAAAAATGAGAATCACCTTATTTCCTATCCACTTGAGTTATAAACTTATTATAAATATACTCCCTCTTCAATAAGTCCTGCCAAACACCATTCTCATTAATTAACTTATATAACCACTTACTCAAAAAGATATTTATTTCGAATATCTAAATTATGAACACCCAAACCTCCCTGGTCTTTGGGCTATCTGGTTTTGGAGTTGACAAATTATATCTACATAAAATATACCGTTTAACAGATTGATAAACGTGCGAATAGAAACCGAAATAAAACCTATATAGTCAGAAACTAACGAAACCATAATAAGACCTGGAACAGCAAAAACAGAGACAACTCGTACGATGAACAATGAAAGCATAGTCGGTGAGATACTACGGGTCTGTATGGCATAACTCCAGCTCCACCCCTTCTAAGGCTGAAGCTCTGCCAAACAGTTTCAGCTCCACCAAAACTGGGAGTGAAGCTAGGTGAAGCTCTCTCACAAAATGAACTAGAGTTGTGGAGCTGAGTTACAGCTCCACAACTCTACTCCAGACCCTACTCCTGAAGCTAAATTTAGGAGTTGGAGCTGTAATAAATAGACCCTACCAATGTACTCCTATTATACGTGTATAGTACTCCCTCCGTCCCATAATATAAGAGATTTTGAGTTTTTGCCTACAATGTTTGGCCACTTGTCTTATTCAAAAAATTTATGTAAATATAAAAAGCGAAAAGTTGTGCTTAAAATACTTTAGATAATAAAGTAAATCATAAAAAAATAAATAATAATTATAATTTTTTTAATAAGACGAATGATCAAACAACGCAAGCAAAAACTTTATATTATGGGACGGATATTATGGCCTATGGGACGGAGGGAGCAGTACTCCAGTAGTCGAGTACAGTACCACAGTGAGGAGGCCCAGGAGAATCCGAGATTTGCGAGGGCTAATCGCGTCATTTCGGCGTTCAAAAAAATCCAAAACCCAAACAGTGGCAGCAGCTGCTGCTGCTCGCCGCCCGAGGCAGCGTCTCGCCATTAAAGCCACCGCTGCTGCTCTCGCTGCAGCACAGCCAGTGTGCGTGCGTGCGCGTGTGAGCGAGAAGGAGAGAGAGAGATGGTGGTGGTGGTGGCCATGCCGCCGGCGCTCTCCCTCCTCGTTCTCCTCGTTCTCGCGCTCCACGGAGGCGCCGGCGACGCCACGCCGCCGCCGCCGCTGCGGCTCGTCCGCGGCGCGCGGCGCGTGGCGTTCGACGAGGGGTACACGCGGATGTTCGGCGACGGCAACCTCGCCGTCCTCCGCGACGGCCGCCGCGTCCGCCTCACCCTCGACGAGTCCACCGGTGAGTGAGCCGCCCACCGCCGCCTCCCCACGGCCCGTCCATGCGATTTCTTCACAATCCGAGGACCGCATTGCACTTTTTAAATTACGTATCGGTCCTTCCCGCAAGCAGTGAGAGGGTGTTTATGTGATATCGCTAACTTGAGGGTGTTCTTGGCAAAACTGCCACTTCTTCCTCCTCGCGCTACGCAGGCGCCGGGTTCGCC